>NW_028114064.1:0-192500 GCF_964289735.1 Phaethon aethereus | reverse complement strand
GCCCTCCGCCCGGTCCCGAACCGGATCCGCTTCCGGTTCCGGTTCGGGTTCCGGTTCCGGTTCCGGTTCGGGTTCCGGTTCGGGTTCCGGTTCGGGTTCCGGTTCCGGTTCCGGTTCCGGTTCCGGTTCGGGTTCGGGTTCCGGTTCGGGTTCCGGTTCCGATCCCGGCGCCGTCGCCGGTCCCGGCCCCGGCCCCGCGCGGCCCCGGGAGGCCGCAGCCGACCGCACTCCGCCCTGTCCCGAACCGGATCCGGTTCCGGTTCCGGTTCCGGTTCGGGTTCGGGTTCGGGTTCGGGTTCCGGTTCCGGTTCGGGTTCCGGTTCGGGTTCCGGTTCGGGTTCCGGTTCCGGTTCGGGTTCGGGTTCCGGTTCCGGTTCGGGTTCCGGTTCCGATCCCGGCGCCGTCGCCGGTCCCGGCCCCGGCCCCGCGCGGCCCCGGGAGGCCGCAGCCGGCCGCCCTCCGCCCTGTCCCGAACCGGATCCGGTTCCGGTTCCGGTTCGGGTTCGGGTTCCGGTTCGGGTTCCGGTTCGGGTTCGGGTTCCGGTTCCGGTTCGGGTTCCGGTTCCGATCCCGGCGCCGGCGCCGGTCCTGGCCCCGGCCCCGCGCGGCCCCGGGAGGCCCCAGCCGGCCGCCCTTCGCCCGGTTCCGAGCGAGACCACGGCCACTGGGCCCGCTTCCGGCCGTTTGCCCGGGTGCGGGCAGGGCTGCCAGGTCTACCGACGGAACCGGGCCCGCCTGCCGGAGCCTAGCGCCGGAAGCGGGCGAAGGGCGGCCGGCTGGGGCCTCCCGGCGCCGGATCCGGAACCGGGCGGAGGGCGGCCGGGCCGGGCGCCGGAACCGGGCAGAGGGCGGCCGTGTTCTCCCTCGGAACCTTGGACAGTAATCAGAGTCTGTTGTCCATTTTCCCGAACTTGTTTCAACAACCGCTTCAGGTGTTCATGTCGTAGTAGTTTTCTCACCAGGGTAAGATTCATTAGCAGATCCCGAAATAGAATATAATTTGATTGTACTAGTTGGTAAGATGTAACAGGATCTGAATAGATAAAGTCACATCCTACCATTTTAGTAAAGTTACAAACACAACTATTTGAGCGATTGTTAGTATCCACAGTAACATTATCTACAAACACAAAATCACAAGGGGTTCTCATACAAGCACACCCTTTTCCGATCTATACAAGCACAGTTTCAAGGGTTTCATTGGGATGTATTTCAAAATGACAAATGTTTTGTTCAGTGTCAAGACAAATGTCTTGGCCTTGGATGATACTACTTTCACAAATGAATCCCTGTTGTTCCCATACCACACATGCAGCAACATCAATAGTTTGCCGTCTTTTCATTCCGTTGGGCCCATACTCTATGCTCTAGAGGATAGAGTATAGCTCCGTTGTGATTTAATCCTAACAACGCGATGATTGGGTATATGGTATATACCGAAGTGTTGCGTATCGTTAAGACAAAAGCAGTGGCTTTGCCATCGGTAGGGTTGTAGGTAAAATTGACCAAATACCACCATGACTGGAATCTTCTCTCAAACGTAGTTGCATTATAATTGCTGCCGCCACAGATTGCGTCCATAGTTGAGCTTGGATACAACTAAGAGCTAGAGAAATATTATTTTGGGCTGCACCAAGTGCATCCGCAATCAATCGGTGGTCCCTTCCATCAATTCTTTCCCACTGAGGTAATATGCCAGATAAAAGCCATTGATTAGTTCCCAGTGCTACTAGAGAAGACTGCAATGGGTGTCCTAATTTGCTTAAATCACTTGTTGTTGTGCTCAGTTTATTTATGAGTATTTCAGCATCTATACTGTTTAAGACTCCCAGTCCTGTCCCTATAATACCGGTTGCATCTCTCCTTGTCCGTCTTGAAGAGACGAGGGTTCGCCCATGTAACCAGGCTAACCATCCTGCGTGGGATATATTTAGGAATGGTGAACAGGTTGGTTTAATTGTAGAGATGTTAATTTGCATCAACATCTCCGCTTGTTTGAGGGAGTATGACGGATTAAACAGCACTTGTTGCCAGCCTGTTGTTGCGTTAAGAGGCAGAGCAATTTGGCAGAAACTAAACCCCCTTGCTTTCCAGTCGATCCTCAGATATCAGAGGGACTGGGGGCGGCTGAGCTTAGGTTCTGAGTGATGCCCAAAGTCAGCGTTAGTAGTCCGGTCGCGCCCAACACCTTTGTTGGACTATCACGGGTCCGGATGCACTACTAACATCACACTACGTGCTCAGCCGGACACCTCCTGAACTAATACGGCCGCACTCAGAGGTACGGTCGCGTTCAGGGACCACACACGGCCGAGTCAATCAATAGTGCGATTTATTGAACACACGGCTGAGTCAATCAATAGTGCGATTTATTGAAGCAACAGATATACAGGTTCTTTGGATTGCCGGTGATAAATTCACTACCTATAAAGCACCTGCAAATGCTAAAACTACGAGGGACACTACTTGGCTATAAACGCCTTAAAAGATGTAAAGTGACTCTATATAGAGATTTCTAAGTTTCCCGGGAAGGCACTTGGTATGACCAAGGGTTCGAATCTTACCCAACGGCGTCCCGATGGCGGGGGAAGAGAGGCTCAGCCCGTCGACTGATCCCAGAAGTTAGAGTGGTACATGACGATGGTATCTTCCCTAACATCCAGCTCTTAAAACATTATTTTATAGTGTTTTACTTCGCAGGTGGAGCTTGAGTGACTCTAGTCATACATACCTTTATCAGGATTGGTGCAGAATTCTCTCGCTTCGCGTTTAAAGGTACAGACTAGGAAAAATTCAGTGCGCACACTCATTGAGGAGGGGTCGCACCTTGGGGGGGTGGTAGCTTTTGAGAGGGGTGTGCGTTTTAGTATTATAATGATATTATAATTAGCAAAGTTCACTCTAAGTACAGCACTTCATCAAAGTTGACAGGTCCTCGGCCCAGGACATTGTAAGCACAGCTTATCAATGTACATCCTGTGCATCCCTAAACTCCCCAGTTCACAGAGCGTAGCCACGAGGTCTCCACTCCGCTCCAGCCTCCATGTAATCTCTCCCAGAGTCAGCACACCAGGCGCCCCTGATGTTGCCAACATCCAAGGCCGTTCAGGGAGTCTCCATGGCACAGACCCGTTGTACGAGTGCTATGTTCCACCTGGTTTCAAGGCTGTTCTTAGAGGGTAAATTTCCAAAGTACCCCTCAGCGATTACTCCACACCTGTATATTTGATTATGTAAGGGCCTGTGTTGAAGATGAAGGGAGTTACACCAATGGGAGGCCGAGTGGGTACATTTTTAGATGTTCGCGGGGGTAAAGGTCTCTTATCCTTTGATGTTGCTGTATCAATCATAAATTCAAATATTAATTCCGTGCCTTCGGAACCCCAAAGGCAGTATACAATTACGGGTTTGGTCAGAGTAAAATTGTACCAACAATCCGAATTTGGTTCGGTTATTTTGTAACACTCGGTGTCGTAGTTCTTTGGTCTGGTAGAGTCGGTATGATATGCTTTAATTTCGGTTGGCCTATGGTAATTAGGTCCGTTAGTTACTCGGCGGCTGATTTGTATTGCCTGTCCTGAAATGGCTTGAAGTTCAGCCATCCGAAGAGGGTCATTCCAACTCCATTCATCCTTCGAAAACACTTCATCTCCATGTATGACTAGAGTAGAGAGATTTAAGTTCCTTTTGTTTTGTAGTGTTCCAACGCTCCCACTGTATCGTGGCAATGAATGGTCCCAAGGGTCATTACGAGATGTCATGGTGACAACGGGTATGTTCCTAGCTCCATATTTCAGGGTGTCAAATGGGGTGTATGGAGTTAGGCCTGGTGGTGTATCTGGGCTAGGTTCAATTATGTCTATTTTGAACCGAAAAAACAACAACCCTGTACAACATTGTTGTGACGGCCCTAAACCTGTGTGGTGTTGTTGCCACGTACAAGTCACAATAGTGGGTTCCACCAGGGTAAAGTTATACCAACAATCCCATTTGTCAGCAACGCAAGACTTTGTGGCTACTGGGTTTCCGTATATTGCCATTAATGTGGCTTTCTCATGGGTTGATCCGTTAATCATCCTACACCCTATCTGGATTCCTTCTCCTGCTTTTCCCTTCAGGAGTGGAAGCCATCCGTTATCCCAGCTCCACTCACGTCTTGAAAACACCTTGGCGCCATGCATGACTGCAGTAGCTAAAGTTAAATTTTCTGGAATGATCTGTGTTCTCACCATTTCATTATACTTGGCATATGTTTGGGACAATGGTTATCTCGAATTACAAGTTAAAAGAAATTGTATTACAATTAAGGTAAAATGCCACATCACTAATTTCATCCATTGGATTGTGGTTTCACGTTGTCCATTCGGGATTCCTGTGTGTGAACACACAAGAAAAAAGGAAATATGCTCGGTCTTACTTAACCGGAAGGGTTAAAATGAGGGTGAAATTCACTGGGTGCTGATCCGGTGTGCTTTTCCTGAACGATCTTTGGCTTCCCAGGTGTAGGAATTTTTAGGGGTGGTCAGTACCATTAGTACCGGTCCAATTTAAATGGTATCTTTTTCCAATTCTGTTACCACCCCGTCAGTTCTCGCCAGCGCTGCTGCTGGCAGCGGGTACTGCCGAACATTGGTGCCTGCAGAACTCCACACAGTCCCGCCCGGGAGTTTCCTCATCTGCTCACGCAGCATGTTAAATCTTAGAATGGCAGCGTGTGCAGCACCCACCGGTACCTCCACCCTCGTTAACCTCTGGTCCCCTGGCAACCAGAGGGAAATCTCGGCAGCGGGGCATTCCTTTACCGCACCTTTCTATTCCTGTAAATTTAACCCTGTGTCGACTGACTCTGATATTTAGGGTTTGAGCAGGTTTTTTTTTAACAGGTTCAGAATTTTTAACCGAGAGCCATTGAACTGCTAATACCTGCCGGGCAGGGTGGCTCACTGCCCTCCCCGGGGATAGAAGTTGGGGGTTTTTTTGTTGTTTTTTTTGTTGTTGTTGTTGTTTGTTTGTTTTGTTTTGTTTTGTTTTGTTTTTGTTTAGTTTAGTTTTGTTTTTTCCCCCCCCTCTGGACTTCTGCCGTATCAGTTGGATTACATTCTGGTGCAGAAGGTACACTTTCCTTGTGGGTTGGGGGTGGTTGAGCTGTAGGATTTTCCACAGCTAATTCATTCTTTTTGTTTAGAGATTGGATTAATGTACGGAGATCCTCTGTAGAGGTACCGCACAGAAATATGGGGGTACTTCCACATCCAGGACTTTACGCCTACACTTCCAATCTGATTTATATTTGGGGGTGCGTACTTGGCAAACTCGCTGGACATAGAGTCTGTGAGTTTTCCACCGGACAATCCGATCCAACCTGTTATAAATGATTTAGTCCCAAACAGGATTCCAATTCAAATTTACAATTTATTAAGCGAATAGAGGCAAGCAAACAGCGCTGGGTGCGCCGGGAGTCTCTGCTCCACCAAGACGCACGCGGTTCAGTTCCTGTTCCTGGTTTATATCCTCTCCGTTAATACATATTCATGAATAGGCGTGTCTTCTTCGGCGCATGCCCTCTTTTCCTGCTAGAGTCTTCTCGAATCTTCCTCGGCGTGCCCCCAGGATGACCCCAAACCTTATGCATGCACTTCCTTTACACAATACTATGCGGTCAGTGGTCAAACTGGTTTGAGCTGATATACCAGCCAAGTAGTTTAACCTTCTCCTGTAAAACACCCCTTTTTATGGTGCAGGAGAGATCCATAAAAGTCCAGAAGATTGCACTTCATCACACGAATCAGATGAACATATTTCACACCTCTAAGTATGGATCTGCATGTGGCCCACAATCTAGTAATGTTTCTTGCATATGGACCACCCCTGATCATAAAAGACGTTTTAAACAATGGGTGAAGAGACCCCATTATACCATGTCATTGGAACCAGACAGGCTATGGAATTGTATAAACAAGATAAATTGTTACAATATGGATGATTATCTATGGATACCGTTTGCCTCAGACCTCCATCACGCCTTAAGAAGTATATGCCTGTGCCACAATTACAGTGCTCCAATCCCTAGCTTACAGACAGCATGTCAGATAGAATCCTCTAAACACATGGCTAGTAAATGTAGGATTCCTTCCCAACATTATAAAAAACGGATGCAAGACTCATGAGCCAGTAGTAAAGAGCACAAGTACCACTCTAATGTATCCTGCACTGCTTGAGACCGTATGGGTATGTTCTAATGAAGAGATATCAGATTACAGTCAACCCTATTGGGATGGGTTAGAATGCACTTTAGGAATTCCACAAGTTTATCTCCCATAATAGCTTTTAATCATACTCAGGAGTCATTCACTGTAGTCATTAATGAAACCAAGAGGGTACAGAACAAAGAGAAATGTATTGCCCTCCGTGTCACGGCCAAGCTATTATACAGCAGGGATGAGAGTAAGCTTAGCAATGGGATTGTTTTGGACTTCTTCGGCTGTGATAATTGAAAATTGATTATATCTAGAAAATCTACCATGGCAAGGAGAGACTCTAGCTAATTGTATGCAGCCAGCCAGCAAGGCTAAGCAACACCCAGCTTGTACCCACGAGCAGCCTCACAGATGACTTTAGAAAATCAATTAGCATTGAATATGGTACTACTAAAGGAGAACAGCGTTTGTGGATGGCTGAATAACACCTATCCTGGCAAAACCTGCTGTCAATTCCAAATGTGTCCGCTACTCTGCATCAAGCTAGAGATGAAATGCAAAAAACTGTGGACCAAACCCATGAGCTCAATGAGAAGATGAAACCAAGCAACTGGCAATGAACTAGGTGGATTTAAAATATTTTCAGTTGGCTCAGATTAAAAGTTAGTGGATGGGATCATAGTCTAACCCAGTATGTATTAATGTTTATCATAATGATTGTTATTGTCCGTATTTGATTGTCACGTGTGAAATCTATGATAACTAGAGCTGTAACCATGCGTGTTAAGAGGATTCACATCTATGATCCTGAATACATCCCTTTAATACCATCCCCTATTATAAATTGCGACGAGCGAGGGAAGGCAAGCAGTCGACTCAATATGAGTGATAAGGCAAGCTTCAACTTTATTGCAAAACCTTACACATATTTATACACTAAGTTCTACCTTATGCATACTTGTCTTACAATCATTGGCTTAGCCCTAAAGATTGCATTATCATACTCCTCCTACTTGCGGTTACTGCTACGTGGTCCGGGTTCCATCCTGTTTTTCTTATACAGTGCTGCTTCTTAGCTGTTTACCACAGCTCCTTCTCCTCAAGGCCGAGCCCTGCAGATGTCCAGCTGTTTACCAGCTTCCCAATGCCACAGCTCCCTCTTCTCAAGGCCGAGCCGTGCAGATATCTAGCTGTTTACCAGCTTCTCAATGCTGCAGCTCCTTCTCCTTAAGGTCGAGCCGTGCAGAGTGATCCCAACAATAAATTACCAACCAACAAGAGAGGATGAAAACACAGGAAGGAGAGATGAATGCCTCGACCCACCTAAATACAAATTACACAATGTTCCTCTTAGTGAGTTGTGACTAAGGTCACAGGGTGGATAATGTGGGAAACCACTGTGGGTCTGTAGGGAGTAGCAGGGTTTGACTGGAGCAACACGCTCCTCTTCAAAAGCAACCCTGATGGGTTGCAGTCAGACAGTCTCATAACTGACTATTGTTGAGTGATGTCTGGGATGAGGCGAAAGCCTTGCAGCCTGATGTTCTACGGCAAGGCCACAAAGACCTCCATCAAACGTGAGTAAGCTGACCATTATTAATAACTGAAATTCTTATTAACTATTCATTCCTATTGATCGATGTTATTTGAGTTATATAGTATCTATCGGTCTACAACAAATAAATGAATAAAAAATTAATGAACTGATTAAGTTTTTATTAATCAAATTAGTCTAAATCAATCATTAATAATTACTTATTAATAACAGTCGTTACCTATTAAGATCGATTATTTTATTTATTAGTATTTTGTGGTACTGCATTAACACTACTGTCCTCCAGTCTCCAGTTACTTATCATGTATTTTTTTTTCTTTATCATCACTCTGATTTACTGTTGTAATTATCTACTATCAATTCATCATTATTAATTATCATTAATTACACGTGCTACACGACGGCTCTGTTCCTCACCTAGAACTTGTTATCAGTAAAGTAGTTCCTTATTAACGTGATCTTAATCCACTGGATGTTAATTCCAGTAAATATTAATCTGTATTGCTCTATCGCTAATCATTACTTCGTATATTAATTACCGGTTAATGAATTATTTATTACATTCATTAACCATAGGTCGGTGTATGTTAATCCATCAAGAATTAGCAGAGAGTGCCAGATCAGCATTTGTCCTAAACCTGCTCTCCCCACTCCCTCCTCCCAAATCGCCCGCCTGCCCTCACCCCGGAGAGTTCTGTGTAAAGACACCCACACGCACCCTGCACACCCCCCGTTTCTTTTTGATTGTCATTTTTTTAGCTATTTATTTATCTAGCCTCCCTCCCCCTTACCTTTTCTTACTCTTCTCTCTCACCACCGGGGACCGGGGACCAGGCAGAGGCGGCGGTGCCCAGCCCCAGCCGCCCGCCCTCCCCACCCCACCGCAGCGAGCCCCATTGCTACAAGGCCGCCAGAAGTTAATCTGCTTATGTGTAAACGTGGTGGCAGCTGAGGTATGTTTAAGAATACTGGTAAGTGTTGCTAGAAACCTACAAATATTTTCCGGGTGTTAACCGCGGGGTGCCAGCTTTGTGGGCCTACCACCCAGCACCCAGCTCTGCGCAGGTCTGGAATAAACCGGTATCTCGTCTCGGTGTGTGAGACTGGCCTATCGCACGCCGGGAAACGAAACCGCCTTTTCGGACACCACCATCAGCAAAGCAGCGACCCCGCTTTGCCTGAGGCTGCTGGGCCTGTCCTCTGGGCGCTGCTCACCACTGGAACGCATCCCGCTGGCGACGGACACGCCGACGGCCGCTAGCGAGAGGCGCGGCCCACCTCTCCGGCAGCCGGAGCCCGGCCTCGGGGACGCAGGTCTCTGCCCAGGCCGAGGCACGGGGCTGCTGCTTTCCCAGGGACGGCTTCAACCGGGAGCCGAGCCGAGCACATCGCCCGCAGGCGGACACCGAGGCGGGCCACAGCGCAGGCTGTAGCAGAGAAGGCGGCGTTGTCCACAGCGTTACCAGACTTTTTCGTTTCTTACTGCGTGCACACCCGCCACACACGCTCCCAAACCGGCCCCGGCACGAACCCCTCGCCCGCGGCCACACGCACACACGGAGACACCCCCCCTCCCCCTTCCGCCAGCAGTTTTGCCGGCCCGGGGAAGGAAGGAAGGCGGGAGACTTTAGGACCCCGCGGCGTCCCTGCCGCACCCGTGCCCCCCTCCCGCCTTTCGTCCTCAGTCCGTCGGTCGGCCAGTCCGTCGGTCAGTCACCCTGCTGAAGGTATGCGAGGCACAAAGCGGGGGTATTGTTTAGGCTCTGTCAGGAGTCAACGAGGCGCAAGCCTGAGGGAAGGAACAAGGCAACCGCAAAGGGAACGCAACTGCCGACCTTTGAGTGAACTATCCTAAGTAACATCTAATTAACATCGACTCGGCATAGCACAAGCCTGCCCTCCGGTAGGGGAAGACCCCTACCCACAGAAGCCCCTTCCTCACGGGGCACGCGCAGTAAAAAAGGAGGACGCTGTCGCCGTGGAGACGAGGCTTGCGGGAACCAACAGGCGCAAGGGCGCCTGCGCCAGCTCTCAAGAAAATAACGGTGACTTGTTGCTCGGAGCGTAGAAATATTTTCCCTGCGTTAACCGAGGCGCGCCAGCTTTGTGGGCCTACCACCGGCACCCAGCTCGGCGCAGGGGCGGAAGAAAAGCCGCCGTCTCGACTCCGTGTGTTTCCCGGCGCTCTGCGCACCGGGTGACGGAACCCGCGTTTGGCACAACAGCCCCGCTGCGCGCGGGCCGCCGCCGCCGCGCGGTGAAAACCAACGAACGCGAACGGCGGGGGAGGTGAAAAACGAAAAGAGAAAAAAACCCCGAACCCAACCGACCCAAACAGAAACCTCCGAAAAGCGCCGCCATCCCCCCTCCCCCAGCCAGCCTCTGCGCCAGGCTCCCTCCCCCGCCGCCGGGGGGGCCGGTTGCCGGGCAGCGGGGCACGCGCGCGGCTGCAGCCCCGCTTGCCCCCCGCTGCTCCGGGGCGCCGGAGAGTCTCCGGCCGGGGGGGGCCGCACCCACCGGCCTGCGGGTCCGGAGCTGCAGCGCAGGGAGGGGGAGCGCACGCGCGCGGGGGGGGGTGGCTGAGTGAGTCTGAGCGCGCGTGTGTCGCGGGGGGGGGCGGTGTCTGCAGGATCGCGGGCGCAGACTTTAATATATTTATTTTTAACAACGGCTTGTTTAGCCTGGGGAAGTGGAGGGTCAGGGCACTGCAGTAGCTGCAGCCTGCAGCTGCTTGAAGAATGGTTTTGTGATAAATGATTTAGTCCCAAACAGGATTCCAATTTAAGTTTTCAATTTATTAAACAAATAGAGGCAAGCAAACAGCGCTGGGTGCGCCGGGAGTCTCCGCTCCACCAAGATGCACACCTTCACTTCTTACAATTCCTTCCTTTATACTTCTCTAGGCTTCGTTTCTTGCCTTTCTCCGCCTTTTTCTTGGAAGATGACTCTTTCTTTAAGTACGTCACCACTTCCCCGGTCTGCGCATGCTTCATCTTTTTCTAGGTGGTCGTCCGGTGGTCGTTTGGAGGAAGATGCTCCTCTTCGTCAGTGCACTCTACATGACCTCTCTGTTTGTGCAGGCGCTCCGTTATTCTACTTATATTATGCTACTTTATTTGGCTATACATTTTCTTGACATTTCTGCGGTTATTTACAACACTGGTTTGCACTAGTATATCAGGAACTAACTTACATATCAGGAGGCTACATAAGCTACACATATCAAGGGAGTTACCCAAACTATACTTATCAGGAAGTTACATAAAGACTACCACTCCCCTGTTTATGGTCATGCCCTACATATATTCCTTTATTTCAATATAAATGACATTTGCTTCAAGCTTATATTCACTAGATTTTCTTTACACGAATCGCTCATTCCTCACAATCCCCCGTTTTCTTTTTCACCACTGTGATTTGTGTAAAATTTATTTAAAGTTTGTTTGATGGGTATTAACTCGGGTTCCTCTATATGTTTTACCAACATTAAAACATGTTTTCTCTCACTCTGTGTTGGTTCTATTGGAGTGGCTGTAAATTTCATTCCATTAATCGCAGAAGCTACAGCTTGTGAAAGACAAGGAATTAGACATGGTATTATTAACATACCTCCAAACAATCCTAACAAAACGATAATGATTTTTGTTACCCAGTTTCCTGAGAATAAATTTTCCCACGTTGTCCATAGTCCTTGGACATTTATTCCATTCCACGTTTGGACTGGCACATGGGCTACTTTTTTCATTTCTCTTACTAATTCATTGATGGCTTTTCCTTCATCATTTATCTCTAAACAACAATTTGTGAGATTAAATTTTCCACAGACTCCTCCTTCCTGTGCTAGTAAATAGTCTAGTGCGAGTCTATTTTGATATAGGGCTGTACGCATTTTAGTATTTTGTTTAGCCACCAATCCTAGAGCATTACCCGTTTTATTTACAATTATTTCTACTACAGCTTGCAACCTGATTATTCTATTCAACATATAAATGGGGGTCCTATATCCCCAGGACCCATCTTCTGCCCATGTCGCTGGGTCATAATATGCTATTATTCTTTCAGGTGGCCACTCATTATCTTTCCATTTTCCTATTTGTAGCTCTCTTTTTCCCCTTCGGTTGTGAGTTTCTAATGCGTCTGTATATACCAGTACCCCTAGGCGTTCTCCTCGGTTTATAGGTAATAAGAGAAAGCTTGGCCGTATAGTTCCTAACACGCACGCTCCGGTCCAATTTTTTGGTAATCGGGTATATGCAAATTTTCCACAGATCCAATATTGCCCTTCTGGACTTGACCACCCTTTATCAATAGTGGTTCCGTTGGTCCAATTCGCATGATTTTTACTTATTTCTTGGGCAGTGCCCCATTTATCCTACTTTTGGTAAGTACTATTCCAGTTATATCCCCCTTCACATACTAAATATCCGACTGGTTTACTCCCAGCGTCATTTTGCCAACAGCTTCTTCTTATTATGCTGGTTTGTAATATCCATTGTTGTTTCCTGACCTGAGTTGATATGTTCTAAACATTAGGGTCTGGTATGTTGCTCTCTTGGGCCTCCCAGGGCCAATTCTCTCCTGATTAGTTCCACCACATACATAACAATTAGTTACATTTAGTGACTTAGCAATGTTCTCAGCAAGATTTACAAATAGATTTTTAGCCACTGTGGGAATTTCATATTTCGTTCCTGTTTCCATTTCATGATAAAATGACTTAAATAACAGTCTATGCTGCACCGATTCTCTTTTCTTTCATTTCAATATTAATAACTACACCTGGGTCTTCTCCAGGTCCATATATCTTAAGTCCAATTTTGGTTATTTTTTTCTGTTTCCAAATTTCTAAATTTATAAGGGTTAAATTTACTAAATTACAGGTACAGGTTGTACAATTATGGTCTGTTTGTACCCTTGTGATTGAAGCTTGTAAATCCCCACATTGGCTGTCATATCCCCAGCTTGCAGTATCCTAACATACACAAGACCATCCCCTTCTTCCACATAGGTGTGCTGACTGATATCTCACCGTTTGACTAGGTACATAATCAGGATTTATCTGACATTGACGTCCACCTCCACCTGGGCAAATATATTTTGGTTGATTACTATAGCATCATCTCCACTCTACACTCCCACAATTAATATCCAGATCATCATCTATAATATCGCATGCATCAAAAATTACCGATACTGATGTGCTCAAATTGGCCATATCCTTACTTATTCCAATTAATCTTCCTACTTCCGAATTTGTTTTCATTTCTACCCACTATTGATAAAGAAGTTCCTTTGGATCGTAACAAACAGTATCATTTTCCACCGAGCATTTCTTATATTGTGTTCCATTGTATATACAACTCCCGTTCTGTTTCCCTTTGCACTCGTAATAGGTGTGGTACATTAATGTTTTATTACTTACTCGTCCGTGCTGGGCGGTTCTTATGCACTCGGTGCAATTTTGATTACCTGTCACCAGGTTGGTGAGTCCGAGTAAAATCAGGAGAGGTCCGGTAAGGGATCTCATGGTCGGAGGCATCAGCTACAAGGGGTGCTCGTCCTTGACTGGCCTTACTTGGTCGCGACTGAGAATCCCCACCCGGTCTTGCCCTCTCCCCCTTCTCAAGCGGACTTCTTTATTTCGATGACAGTAATAAATCTTACCCACCAGAAATCTCCTATAGGAGTAGTCTGTCCACACTGAATGCAGAGGAAACTTCAGCTTTGAATTTGAAAACGTCCCTGTTAGCCTCTGTGGGAAATGATATATTTGTTACACAGGTTACACCTAACCCTCAATAATCATACAACATGGTTTACAGAGTGGACATAAACTTAGTCCTGCCCGATAATTGCTTAATGCTATAGTCTTTAATTCGTGATCATTTCTCATACGTTCATTCCCTTTTTAATGTTATTTTTGTGGTTCCAGGTTGTAAAATAACTTTCCAGTCTTTCATGGGTCCTTTTACTCGAGTCGCGTGCGTCCACCCCTTTTCCGCGGTCCAGATGGCAGTATCTGTAGTTAACAATACAACAAAGGGTCCTTCCCATGAAGGAACTAAAGTTTCTTTCTTCCAAGTTTTGATCAGTACCTTATCCCCTGGTTTGAATTGATGGATTGCAAACCCCAAAGGTAGGGTTTGTGCCATTATTCCTATATCTCTTAGTTCTTTCAACCTTTCTCCTAAAATGATAACATATTTCCGAATATTATAATCTTCCACTACATTGTTTCCCTCGGAGATAGGGCATGCCGTATAAAACCTAATATGGCGATAATCCAGTCTCACTGTGCGGTTTGATCCTTATGTTAAGAAGGGCTAGCGGTAAACATTTAGTCCATGGCATCTGTGTTTCAACCATTAGCTTCGCTAGCTCTTGCTTTATTGTTTGGTTTATTCTTTCTATTACTCCCAAACTTTGAGGATGCCATGGGGTATGATATTCCCATTTAATACCTAATGATTGGCACAAGGATTTTATAATTTTAGAAGTAAAGCGAGTGCCTTGATCAGAATCAATATATTGTATTATCCCATACCTGGGGATTAGGTGTTCTAGTAAAATTTTATCACCGTCTGAGCTGTCGCTCTTGCTACAGGATAGGCTTCGACCCATCGTGTTAAATGGTCTACTATAACTAACAAATATTTCAATCTTCCTATTCTTGGTAATTTGGTAAAGTCGACTTGAATCCTTTCAAACGGTCTATAAGCTAGTTTTCTTCCTCCCATGGCCACTTGTTGAAACACGGCCTTATTTGCCCTTTGACAAGTTAAACACCCTTGTGTAATTTGCCTTGCTATTTCAAAAAATTCCAATACAGCCAAACTGTTTAAGGAAATGATCACTTAACACTTTTGTACCCCAATGTGTTTGCGCGTGTAAGCGTTCTAATACCTGCCTAGCGTAAGCTTTTGGCAACATCTCTCGCTCATCAGGTAATGTCCATTTCCCTTGTTCCACTCTAGCTCCTATTTTCTCTAATTTTGCTTGTTCCTCCAGCGTAAACTTTTTCTCCTTTTCCTCTTATCCTCTTCCACTAGTGTCCTCCTTTGTTTGTGTATGATTAATTTTAACAGTTTCAATCCTCAAGGCTGCTTCCTGAGCCTCCTTATCTGCTAAATTATTTCCTCTAATTCGATAATCTAATCCCTTTTGGTGTCCCCTCACATGCACCACGGCTATTTCCTTTGGTTCTCTTAACACTTTTAAAATTTTACTATCAACTCCTGATGTATTAAGTTCTTTCCTTGAGTGTTAATCAAGCCTCTTTCCTCCCAAATTTTTCCAAAAGTATGGACTACTCCATATGCATATTTGGAATCTGTGAATATGGTCCCTCTTCTTTCTTTTAATAATTCCAGGGCCCTACATAAGGCATAAAGCTCACAAGCCTGAGCTGACCATGATGGACTCAGAGGTCCTGATTCCACAAGTTCTAAGTCCTTGTCAATTTTTGCATATCCTGATTTTCTCTTCCCTTCTATTACTTGGGAGGATCCATCTACAAACAATTTTTCTCCTCCCTCCAATTCAATATCTCTAAGATTGAGCCTTACTTTTGTCTGGGATTCTATAACTTCTAAACAATTGTGTTATAGCACTACTGCTTCTGAGGGTTCCCCAAACCGGAACTGAGCGGGGCTCTGGGCAGAGGTGACTCCTAATTCCAAATTAGGTGAATCTATCAAGATGGTTTCATATTTCAAAAGTCTACTATCTGTCAACCATTTCTCTGTCCTCTGTTGGAGGACATTCCTAACATTATGTGGCATATATACCTTTAGAGGTACACTAAAGGTAATTTTCCTAGCTTCCTCTATCAATAATGCCATAGCAACTAGGGCTTGGAGACATGCTGGCCACCCCCTGCTCACCGAATCTAACAATTTGGATAAATATCCCACCAGTGTGTGTGGGTTTTTTGGGGTTTTTGTTTGTTTGTTTTTGTTTTGTTTTGTTTGGGTTTTTTTTTTTTTTTTTTTTTTTCCATTCCCTTTTTAGTCTGTGGAGGTCTTAGGATTAAAATACCAGAAACCCGGTCAGGATCTGATTTCTTTTTTTTTCCTTTGCTTAACCAATGTCCCAAATATTTTACTTCTTGCTCTATAAATTGTAATTTCGAGCAGGACACTTTTAATCCCTTTTTCTCTAAAAAATTTAACAATCTAATGGTGGCTTTTCGGGTCTCCTCTTCAGTTTCTCCTGCTACCAGTAAATCATTCACATATTGTAATAATTTTTCCCTCCTCGTGTACTGTAAAACCTTGTAAGATTTTCTTTAAGGTCTGTCCAAACAAATTTGGTGACTCCGTAAACCCTTGTGGTAGCACAGTCCACCTTAATTGTTGTTCTTCGTCCTGTTTCGGGGTCTTCCCATTCAAAGGTAAAATAATCTCTGAACCCCTTATCCAAAAGACAGGCCCAAAAGGCATCTTTCAAATCTATTACACTATACCAAATATGTTTAGGAGACAGGTGACTCAATAAAGTATAAGGATTTGCCACGACAGGGAATTTGGTGATTGTTCGCCGATTCACGGCTCTCAAATCCTGTACCATCCTATATGTACCATCTGATTTCTTTACAGGGAGTATCGGGGTATTGTGGGGTGACATACATGGTTCCAAAGTCCCATTTTTTAGTAATTTATCCACAATAGGTTTTAGACCTCTCCAGCCTTCTATAGATATAGGATATTGTTTAATTCTAATTGGCTTATGAGGGTCTGTTATTTGTACCTTGATGGGTTCCATATCTAATCTCCCAACATCTCCTTCCTTATACCATACTTGGGGGTCAATTTTTTCCTCATCAAGTTGGGTTAAGGTACATAAGTTAATATATAACCGATCTCCTTGGTTCTGAATAGTTAGGTTTAGTTTTAAAATCAAGTCCCTCCCTAATAGGTTATATTCTGCTTCTGGTAATAAAAGTAAATCATTTAAACAAATTTTTGTCTCTGTCTCAATCTCTACTTCTTCTAAGATGGGGACTTTGAAGGGTTCTCCTTTTGCACCTGTTACTGACATCTGGGCTTTTCCTTTTCCTACCCCTTTTGGGAGTTTCTGAATCGTTGACCTTTCAGCTCCAGTATCTACTAAAAATAAAAATCCTTCTTTTTGGGGACCTACTAATAGTTTTATCAAGGGCTCTGTTGATGTTGAGGTCCCCAGAAGATACAGCCCCTAACACCCCTAATCCTCTTTGAACATTTTCTCATCCCATTCCCGTTTACGGCAGGTTTTCTGAACACGTCCCTTTTTGTTACAATAGTAACAGATGGGAGTTGTGGGTCTGTCTTGATGAGATTGTCCCTGGGGTGGCTGTTCTGGTCTCTTATCTTTTTTTCTCTCCCAGCTGAGTCTTACTCCTCTGACTTTCCCTCACTGCTGCTACAAAAATTCTTGCCTCTGCTTCTTGTTTTTCTTCGTCCCTCCTGACATAAACCTTTTGAGCTTCTCTTAGTAATTCTTCCAACCCTCTCTCTTGCCAATCCTCTATCTCCACCCAGAGGTACTTCCCGTAAAGGATACAAAGACGCTCTGGGTGCTCAGTTTGGGATCCTCCCCTTAGAGTTGAATTCGACCCTGGGGCCGTAGGGGAAGTCATCAAATTTGGTGACGGTATTTGACGGGTAGCTGGATTATACGGGGGAGGTAAGTGATCTAGGGGGTCCCAATCCTTCTTTTCCTTTTCCATGTGTTGCTCCCCTACGGTCTTATTTTTCCCTACTCCTGTTTTAAGATGAAAAATGCCCACACAGGCCTTTATCCATAAACTAGCATACTCGCTCTCCTCTTGGCAAAACGGTTCCTTAGAATTTACATACAGGTTTAGCGCCTGACAAACCCAATCCTCAAATGACCCAAATAAAGGCCAAAAAAAACGTGGGGTCTCAAGGGGTTCTTTGGCCATTTTACCATACAATATTTAACTAATTTCTCTTTTGTCTTCCCTTTTCCAGGGCCCTTATTATTCCAATGTTTTAACATTATTCCTAATGGAATCTCCGGAGGTATTTTTAGTAATTCGCTCCCTTTCTTCTGGTCCTGGGTTCTCGATTTCGTCTGACCCATCTAGGAATTTTTACTGTGGCAATTCCTACAGCCCTTGGTTACCAAGCAGAGTGTCTTGCAGGGGGTTTCAAACTTCTCACTCACTTATGGATCCTATAAAAATCGCTTCGGTCCTTCACCGGCCAAGTCCCTCGCGGGAGATTGGAACCGCGGTTAGAAGACCTCCACAATCGCTTCGGAACTAGCTTCCGTCTCAGTCACACTCTTACACACACAGGCAACCGAATCCCACCCAACCGAACGGTATACACCTTAAATACTTACAACCCCGTCATCTTCGTTCGGATCTTCGCGCGCAGAATTACGGGCAAAATAAACTGCTGCAGCCGGCAAGGGAGCTCATAAAAAATCAAATTCTTTGCTTGCCCCTATTTGGGTTCAGGATGGTGTTAGTCCCGACCCGATCAGGAGCCACCAAATGGTGGGGCGCCCCTCCTAGATCAAGTCAGTATTCAGGAACCAAGACCATCCCGGACGAGTCCCCAGTTGTGATAAATGATTTAGTCCCAAACAGGATTCCAATTTAAGTTTGCAATTTATTAAACAAATAGAGGCAAGCAAACAGCGCTGGGTGCGTCGGGAGTCTCCGCTCCACCAAGACGCACACCTTCACTTCTTACAATTCCTTCCTTTATACTTCTCTAGGCTTCGTTTCTTGCCTTTCTCCGCCTTTTTCTTGGAAGATGACTCTTTCTTTAAGTACGTCACCACTTCCCCGGTCTGCGCATGCTTCATCTTTTTCTAGGTGGTCGTCCGGTGGTCGTTGGGAGGAAGATGCTCCTCTTCGTCAGTGCACTCTACATGACCTCTCTGTTTGTGCAGGCGCTCCGTTATTCTACTTATATTATGCTACTTTATTTGGCTATACATTTTCTTGACATTTCTGCGGTTATTTACAACACTGGTTTGCACTAGTATATCAGGAACTAACTTACATATCAGGAGGCTACATAAGTTACACATATCAAGGGAGTTACCCAAACTATACTTATCAGGAAGTTACATAAAGACTACCACTCCCCTGCTTATGGTCATGCCCTACATATATTCCTTTATTTCAATATAAATGACATTTGCTTCAAGCTTATATTCACTAGATTTTCTTTACACGAATCGCTCATTCCTCACAGTTTCAGGGACAATGGAGCTTTTCTTAGTAGCGGGAAGAGCAAGAAACCTCCACAAATTACAGCTGGGAAGGTTCTGTCTGGATGTGAGAAAAAATAATCCTCACTGAGAGGGTAGTCTTGTGCTGCAAGAGATCACCCAGAGGGAGTCTGGATTATCCCATGGCTTTGTGTTTCAAGGAGGAGCTGGTGAGGGTGGAGAGCCATCAGTGAAGGCATAGAAATGCCAGGGTGAGAGCTAGGTGGGAAAGCAAGATGGCTGTCAGCAAGCTGAAGGGAAAGAGGTGAGGCATGGGACAGTGTAGGGCAGCCTGCATAGAGATGGCCAAGGGTTCTAGCAAGACCGAGAGGTCCAAAAGGACTGAGGTCTTTGTCGTCTTGACTATAGCAGCTGTCTCTACCACCAGGGCCAGTGAGACAAAACTTTATTCTTCTCTTCTCAGAAACTGCCTTCCCAGGACCTGGGCTCAGGGTTTGGCCTTGCCTGCTTCATAAAACGAACCAAGGGTTTTCTCAGCATTACAGCCACCTGTGCAGTGCCCTTGCCTACCTGCAGTCACCGTCTCCAAGTATCTGCTCTAATGAGTCAATGAGGAGCCTTTGGCAGTAATGGGTCTCATTAAGTCCCATTAATGCTTCAAGGTATTTTGGGGTTTGCTTCTGGCTTTGACTTCTTGAGAGGTTTGTTCAGTCTTCTCCCAGTATCTGAGGTTCACGGACTGAGCCCCAAATACACCATGGGGCTCCTTAAAACACAGAAAGCCCTAACAAGTCATGCCTCTTCCTGTAACGTTCTCCACGTCTGCAAGACTCGTATAGCTAATCTGAGTTGTTTCATAGCGTGGTTAAGAAGGAAGATTTCAAAGTGCACCTAATAAAGTTATTTTTAATTTTAAAGGCGGTATTTTGTTAATTTCAGTTTAAAGAAGTGATAGAAGCATTATCCAACTGATATGGATCCTGAGTGTCAGGAGCGTCTCCTGAGGAGGTCTGGACAGGTAGGAAAAGCAGTCCCTTGAGATCTGACACTGGGTGGACAACCTTGCTCCTCACCTCCCCAGACTCCCCACCTGTCGTTGGCCACCTGGGATTTACATCACTTTCCCTTCATCAGACTTCTCTGAACTCTGGGAGCTGAATGTTAGAGCTCCATTGCACCATCTCCCACCCACTTTCCTTAGAGGACTGGCTGCACACAGGCACAGAAGGATGTTTCCCATTTGCAAGCAAAGCAAAGTAAAGCACGATCAAGTGTCTTAAGCAATAAAACACTCCTCAACCATATACTAAGTACAAGCTGCCTCTAATGAGGTCGCCTTTCTACAAGGGATGATCTTACGAGAAATGTTTTAGATAGATAGATAGATAAAGGTAGATACAATTAAAAGAGTTGGCTAAAGATACCGTTATACTACTGAAAGACAGGCAGGCTTTTAGTCCCTGAAGCTCAAAGCAGCAGTGTGGGTGGGAAGTATCTGAATGAACAAAGAGTAAGGGAAGGAGAACAATGGAAAGGGCCTTTGTCTAGACAGTCTGCTGAAAACATTACTTCAGAAATGGTCATTGTATCAGCACAGGTGAAAATATATGAAAGATTAGAATTATTAACTACAAAAGACATTAACCACTTGATCCAGTGTGGCCTGGCAGCAAAGGCAGCCAGCAGTGTCCTGAAGTGTATAAAGAGGAGCCTCGCCAAAAGAGTGAGGGAAGTGGTTGTCTCCCCATGCTCATTGCTTGTTAGACCACCTGTAACCAATTATATCCAGTTTTAGGGCCCCAGTTCAGGTGTACTGATCTGGCTGGGATGGGGTTACCTTCCTTCATAGCAGCCTGTGTGGTGCTATGTTTTGCATTTGTGCCTTAAACAGTGTTGATAACACACCAGTGTTCTGGCTATTGCTGAGCAGTGTTTGCACAGTGTCAAGGCCTTCTCTGCTCCCTCCCAGTGAGTGGGCTGCAGATGGGCAAGAACAGCTGACCCCAACTGACCAAAGGGATACTCTCTAACGTACGACGTTGTGCTGAGCAATAAAAGCTGGGACAGAGGAAGAAGGAACTAGAATTTTTTTGTTACAGGAATCACTTCCTAGTTCACATGCAATCCATTGCATAGCATTAGTAAAAGGCCTTAGACCTTCATAAGCGGTGAACTTCCACCTAGCTACTGATGAAGTTCTACTGAACTCTTACTTAGTCGCGTGAGGGAAGGCCCTGAAACTGGTGTAAATTAGAAAGATAAGATAGCCACATCCATCAGCAGAGGTTGCCTCATCGAGAAAAGAAAAAGAACGGCCCGCTTGGAGACAGTGAAAGGATCCAATGAGGAAAAAGGAGACCCCAGACCCAAATACTCCAACTGGACTAAACCGTCTCACAAGGGGAGGGGAGCTTAGACTGTAAGGGTATAATTGTCCAGAGAGTCTCTGGTTCGGGGTCCGTCTCCAGAGGCACTCAGCTCAAGCTGTTCTTCACCACTGTACCGCTTAATAAATTCAACTGGTATACGTCATGTCAGAGATTCTGCTTCAGGAAACCTAGGGTTGAGCCTGAGGGAAGAGAAAGCACCCAAGAGAGACTCTGTGTGTGTGTGTGTGTGTGTGTGTGTGTAGAGTCGAAAGGCGCACACGTCGGCTCACTGGAGTCTCCTGCTGCAAAGGGACTCCAGACCCAGCAGTTAAAGTCTCGGGTGGTGTGTGTGCAACTCCTTGATTGGTGTGTGAATGCTCAGGCAGCGGCTTCTCCATTAACGTTTTTTCATTCAAAGAGTCTTCTGTGTGGAGACTGGCTGGGCATCATTTTTGCTTGTGGGAGGTGGTGAGTGGTTGCCTTTGCGTTGCTTGTTATTATTATTGCTTGTTGATTTTTAAAAAATCTCTTTCTTTCACCTGCTAAGCTGTCTTTATCTTGACCCACAACTTTCCGTGCTTTATTTCTTCCTGTTCTCTCTCCTGTCCCAGTGGGGAAGGGGGGGAAAGAGTGAGCGGCTGCGTGGCTGCCGGGCTATTGGCCAGAGTCAATCCACCACATCAAGGAAGACGTTGACAACTGGGAGTGACTTCAGTGGGAGGCTGCCAAGATGTGCAGGGGCTGCAGCACTTGCCTGGGGAGCAGAAACTGAGGGAAAGGGCTGCCTTCGGCCTGGGAAAGGGAAGGTCTGGGGAACCTCATAGCAGCCAGCCAGTCCCTGCAGGGAGGTTTTCAGGAAGATGGAGCCAGTCTTGTCACCGTGGTGCTTGGCAGGACGATAATAGACGATAGTCAAATGTTGAAATAAGGAATGTTGAGGCTGGAGATAGGGACAATCTTTCTCTCCATAAGGGCATCCAAACATTGAAGCAGGTTTCCCAGAGATGTTTTCCTGTCTTTGTCCTTGGACATTTTCCAGCCCCCATGTGGCAAAGCCTTGAGCAAAGTGGTCTGACTCCGTAGCCGATTCTGCTGTGAGCATGAGGTTGGACTGGAGACCTACTGAGGTCCCATTCAGGAGAGTGGAAAACTAAATGATGCTGTGGTTCCTTCCTCTCTAGGTGTGCCCTTGATGACAGTAGGGAAAGCTGTCAGGTTCCCCGTGACCATGGAAGTAAGTCAGATGCTGGCATAGTCAGATCAGCTGAAGTTGTCTTCTCCTCCTCCAGGCAGTGTTGCTCAGATGCAGGACTGCTTCACAGGTATCCCCAAACAGCCCTGGTTATTTCCTTTGCTTCACCGTTCATTCCCTTTTCATTCTTTTCCCACCTCTCAAGTCCTGCTCTTTAACCATCCTTATCCCCACCCATGCAAAAAGCCAAGGACTTTTCACTGTTTATCCAGTGGCCCTGCATTTGCTCACTTTGAACCCTCCTTTGGTGTCTCTGCGGTGGTTACTGTGGTGCTTTCTACCTCGCATTGCAACTCAACTTAACGCCAGTACTCTTTTCTTCTCTGTAGTGTCCTGCAGCTACTTAAGTTCTGATCTTGTTAGAGGCACCACGACTCAGGATGGCCGTTGGCACGCATACTTTAAAAGCTGGACTGTTGGAGGTTCAGTCCAGAGGGACCTTGGCACACCTGGGATTTGGCCAGCAGAAACCTCAAGGTTTTGAAGGAAAAGCTCAGAAACAACTCCATGCAGCAGCATGGACAGGGACCTGACTGACTAAGGAGTGTCCTGAGGTGAAGTATCTGGGAACTGTGACAATGCCATATGAGTCAGTGGTTCTCACATTTCGAAAGGAGAGTGGAGTGTCTGGAGGAGGTCTGCCAACTTGAAGTGAAGGGCCTAAAGGATGAGCTGTGGGGAGAGTCTGAGGGAGCTGGGTGTCTGTAGCCTGCTGAAGTGGAGGCACGGGTTTACCTAGCAAGAGCCTGCACCTGCCTGGAGGGATAACGGAGCCAACCTGTTTTCTGCAGTCACCATTGATACGACAGAAGGAACAGCCACAAGCTGCCTCTTGGGAGCTTTAGGCTGAACCTCAGGAAAAATAAAATGGACTAGGAGGAGCGTTGCCATGATCTCCACCTTTGGAGCTCTTCAAGTTTCAGCGCCGCAAAGTCACGGCCAGCCTGGAGGCTGGACTAGAGACCCCCTCGCAGCAGTCTCTTTCCCAACAGGCCTGTGCCTTGCCACATGTCATATGAGAAGAGACTAAGCTGGAGGAGAGGGTCTCTACATCACAGGACAATTCAGGGTGGAAGGAGGGTCAGGAGGTCTCTGGTGTTGCACTGGCTCCAAGCAGGGCCAGCTCTGAGGTCAGACCAGCTTGCTCGCTAAATGCCAGAATCCGGAGAAAGAGTTTACACATGAACCAGGCATCTGTGCCGCCGTTACAGAAATGGAGACAAGGCCTTTGACCAGCTCCCTGAACACAGCTATTGGTACGTCATGCCCCCTGAGAACATCCATCCTCCCGGGAACATCCATCTTCTTGTCCAAAGGAGTGGGATCCTTATGCAACTATCCTGCCATATCTCCAGACCATGGGGTGCTTTACACTGTAAACAGAACTGAAGGAAAGCCTCTGACTTGGGTACTGTCAACTGAATTGCTAAAAGAGGGGAAGATGGAGGGATCTTGGAGCTTCCAGGTTCTTCCTGAAGATAGAAGGCCTCAGATATAGGAACAGAAGATAACAGTTTTGAACTAGCCTAGGCTTTAGATCATTTCACATGTGATGGCTCTGCTCCATCCTTTCAGTCATTGGCACCCAGAAACCTCATCTGCTTTTCCTTCCTCTCCTCCCAAAAGCTGATCAAGTGATGGGAAGAAAGGAAGGAGAAAGGCCCTAGGCCTCTGTGACTCACCTGGGCTCTGGCACTTGGAGGGCCACAGTGTCATCCATTGTACACCCCATAAAGAATCAAGCTGGGAAGTGACTCTTCACGTACAAGTGAACAAGGTCGATGGACAGGCAAGGCTGTGTCTGGAGACCAGTACACCTAGAGCATCGATCAAGCTGGGGCTGAAACTCAGGCCTGGTCTTCAATGGTCACCTGGGCCCATGGACAGAGGTGTGGATGGACCCCCCAGGGTCCTGAAGGCCTCTGGATGCTCTCAGGGCCCTGACACTGCCCCCATGTGATCCCACCTGCCAGTGCCCTCAATAGGCCAAGTTCTCATTCCCGCATGTGCAGGGTCTGTGCTCGGCTACTCTCCTTCCCCGCTTCTGTGCAGATCTGGGAGACCACAGTTTCATGCTGACTACAACCAAGGCTGAAACTGGTCTTCCCATCCCTGACCAACTTTTCCTCTTTTGGGAGTACAAGGTCCAGGTGAGCCTCAGACTGGGTGGCACAGTTAGAAGCTGACCCACACACAAGATCCCGCCTAACCTGTTGCATGTCCCATAGAGAACATCCACACATCTGACCTGCTCTGGTAGCAAGCAGGGCATCCTCCACTTCTCGCCTTCCCTGTTAGTCTCGCCTAAAGATGTTGTATCTCCGTCAGTCACAAAAGCTGTGGGAGCTGTCCTTTTCCGTCTTGGCTCTTGCTCCCCTAACGTCACAGCTTTGCGATGGCATGTTGTCCTCCTGCTGTCTGTGCTCCAGGCTGTGGGCTTTGGTGCACATTAGGCCTGTAGCACCTCAGATGTGGCACCAGGGCCAAGGGCAGATTTGTCACATGGACACCTGATACCAAAAGATTGGCCCTCTTTGTGTGGAAAGGCTTCACAGCCGATGTGTGCTGGAGTGGATGGCAGGAGGCAACATAATGATGAAGGAGGTTCTCACAACGAGAGCAAAAGCTGCAGTCCCCAAGACCAGACAGAAAACGGGCTTGGGCTGTGCATCCCTGGCAGGAGAGGGGTTTGCTGTCCCAGGTGACTCTTGCAGCAATGCGTGAGGCCTGTGACAGAGGTGAAGCCGATCTCCAAGAAGGACAAGCTGCTGCTGAGAAAGTCCCCGGGGGAGGACAGCCTGTCATCCAGCCACACTGTGGACATCATGCTGGGGGCTGACTGGCTAGATAGCAGCTCTGCAGAGAAGTACCTTAGGGTCCTGGAGGGCAAGCAGCTGAGCATGAGCCAGCCATGCAGCCTCGCAGCAAAGGCCAGCAGCCTCCTGGGCTGCATTAGGAAAAGCATTGCCGGCAGATGGAGGGAAGTTAACCTTCTCCTCCACTGAGCACCGGTGGGCCACATCTGGAGTGCTGTGTCCAGTGCTG
The DNA here is from genome assembly GCF_964289735.1 of Phaethon aethereus. NCBI lineage: Eukaryota > Metazoa > Chordata > Aves > Phaethontiformes > Phaethontidae > Phaethon > Phaethon aethereus. The sequence continues at coordinate 166,889 of NW_028114064.1, read as the reverse complement.
GGCTCCCCAGTGCAAGAAAGTTGTTGACCTGCTAAAGCAAGGCTATCAAAGGGCCACAAAGCTGATTTAAGGGACCGCAGCATCTTCCATAGGATGGAAGGCTGAGAGGTCTGGGACCGTTAAGCCTGGAGAAAAAATTGCTCAGGAGTGTGGAGTAATAGGGCACGGACTGTGGCAGGGCTTCAGGCCAAAGACCTTTATTGTTAGCGTAGCGTGCTTTTTATACAAATACAGCCCGTTCACGCACCTAAAAGTGCTACCCGGTTGGCTATTGCTTTAAGTCCACGCGACTCTCACAGAGGCAGGATTGGTCGCCTCTGTATGTCCACGCGCTCCTTTGCTTCTTCTTAGTTGTTTACCACAGCTCCTTCTCTTCAAGGTTGAGCCCTGCAGGTGTCCGGCTGTTTACCAGCTTCTCAATGCCACAGCTCCTTCTCCTTAAGGTCGAGCCATGCAGGGTGATCCCAATATCACCCCCTTTTTGTTTATCTATAAACAAAACCTGATGGTTCATTCGCAACCCGAGGACTGTGAGGAAGATGGACCATCTGTACATTCTTCTATCGTCCTGCACCACGAACTCAGCCCAGCAGTCGGTAGGTGCCAGCTTTACGTGGGCGTCCCCACGGAGGCAACGGTGGCCTTGCCGTACACTGGCCCACTGCCCTTTGGGAAATCCCGGTATTTATACATTTGCAGAGGAACGAGTTTCGACACACGTGGCCAGCGAGTGTCAGAACACGCCTTGGTTGCCACCTTTCAACACAGAGAGCCTATGGCATACGCGCCCGCTGGCCAGACGTGCTGCACGTGCCCCAGCCACCCTGTCTGTTGGTTCGTAGGCTTTGTTCATGTGGCATATTACCGTAATCCAGCAGTCACATATCAACCATGCTCAAGCCAATAGCAGAATGTTACAAGGCAAACAAAATTGTGAATTGTGCTTTATATTCCTCCGTTACTGCATGTCTTCCCCATCCTCCCCTAACCTTGATCAACTTTCTTATCTCTTGGGCTGTTTTCTCTCACCCAGCATAGTATCTGTTTCTTACCCAGCCATCCATTTTCTGATATTCTAACTGCAGTTTTCTCACAGGCCAAAATTCCATCTGTTAACCCCTCCGTATGTATACGATAATTGGCGATAATTTCCATTTCTGCCGACAAGCTAACTATTGCTTTTTCTAGCTGAGATAAACGTCTGAGTCCCAAACAGGATTCCAATTGAAGTTTACAATGTATTACATTATATACATTAACCACTCTGCTAGACTTAGGCTTGCGGTCATACAAGGATATGTAGGACAGAAGGTTACACTTCATCACACGAATCAGATGAACATATTTCACATAGCTGTACTACTCCTCGTGATGGGAAAAGCGCCCGTACAAAGCTATGATAACCTTTATTATATCTCACCAAGGGATTTGTAGTTATAGAGTGCTTTGCCCTAAAAGCTTTCCATGTTCCTCTAATGATACCGCTAATTTCAGTCTGATTAATTATCTGTGTTATAAATGATTTAGTCCCAAACAGGATTCCAATTCAAATGTACAATTTATTAAGCGAATAGAGGCAAGCAAACAGCGCTGGGTGCGCCGGGAGTCTCCGCTCCACCAAGACGCACGCGGTACAGCTCCTGTTCCTGGTTTATATCCTGTCCGTTAATACATATTCATGAACAGGCGTGTCTTCTTTGGCGCATGCCCTCTTCTCCTTCTAGGATCTTCTCGAATCTTCCTCAGCGTGATCCTGTTCGCTAATACATATTCATGAATAGGCGTGTCTGCTAATACATGTTAATGAACAGGCGTGTCTTCTTCAGCGCATGCCCTCTTCTTCTGCTAGAGTCTTCTCGAATCTCCCTCGGCGTGCCCCCAGGATGACCCCAAACCGTATGCATGCACTTTCTTTACACAATACTATGCGGTCAGTGGTCAAACTGGTTTGAGCTGATATACCAGCCAAGTAGTTTAACTTTCTCCTGTAAAATACCCCTTTTTATGGTGCAGGAGAAATCCATAAAAGTCCAGAAGCTTACACTTCATCACACGAATCAGATGAACATATTTCACAATCCCCCATCTTTTTCTTTATAGTATTGATTCGTGTTTTCGTTTCCAATTGAGTACTGCAGATATCTGCATTCCTTGTATAACCGAGTAGATTAATCTAGTAACAATTCCCCACATATCCCCAATACAACTATCCCGATTTTAGTAAGCCAATCACCACCCATAAAATCTCCCCAAAATCCTCCTAGATTGATTCCATTCCAAGTTTATCTCTCAGGAGGCCATTCGTTATACACCTGGACTCCTAGTCGCTCTCCCTAATTTATGGGTAACAGGAAAAAACTAGGTTTTATTGTTGATTACACGTACGGGCTGTACAATTAGAAAAGGTCCTCAGTTTTCCCATTTTTCTGGGGTAAACCCCAGCTGGACTTGTTCCAATATTGACTACAGTTATTTGCCGTAGTCAGAGTCAAGGAACTCACCCCAAGTAGAACTAGAAGAGGTCCGGTCAGGGCCATAGTGGTCGGCGGTCACAGCCCAAAGGGGTTGCAGCCCTTGGCAGACCCTTTTTAAGCCGCAACACCAGTTCCCCTCCGGTCTTGCCCTCTTCCTTCCTTTAAGGGGGTGCTTTCTTAGTACCCAAATTAATTGAGCACTGCTTGTGAAGGCCAGAGCTTTGCTAGATCAGTGGTTTGTCCAGACCTGAGCACTTGCCCGAGCCTGGCGATCCTCTTTATTTGCAAGGCTTTATGGCTACAGAAAACTGCCAGTTAGCCTGCAGTTCTTACAAATAAACACCACCTTCTACACCAAGGACAAATTCTAGTTCCAGCTCCTTTTTCCTGTTCTTCTTTTGCCAACAACTCCTTCCGATGATACTCGTTTGGAGTACCCATTGTTGTTTCCTATTACCCTTTCCCATTGTTTTCCAAACTTGGGGATTACTTATATTGCTCTCCATAGCTTCCCATGGCCATCGTTCACCTCGATTTGTTCCACCACAAACGTAACAATTAGTTATATTCAATGACTTAGCAATGTTTTCAGCAAGATTTACAAGTAGATTTTTAGCAACTGTGGGAATTTCATGTTTCACTCCTGTTTCTATTACAGGAGTAGCCGCAATAAAATTCCCACAGCAATTTAGTCAGATGTGACCTTCCACTCCTTCCCTGGACCTTTCACTCGTGACACATGTGTCCATCCTTTTTCAGCAGTTCTCACAGCTGTTTCTGTAGTGAATAAAACAAGGAAAGGTCCTTCCCAGAGGGGAGATAGGTTTCCTTCTTTCCATGTTTTTATCAGAATTTTATCTCCTGGTTCTAACTGATGAATTGCAAATCCTAAAGGTGGTGTTTGGGCCACCATCCCAATCTCTCTTCATTCTTTTAATCTTTTTCCAATGGTAATTATATCTTGTTGGATACTATGATCCTCAATTACATTGTTCCCCAGAGGCATTCCTTGAAAATAAGGCATGCCATAGAACATTTCATATGGCGATATTCCAGTCTCACTGTATGTTTTTGTTAAGTGCCAATGGTAAACGTTTCGTCCAGGGCATTTGTGTCTCAATCATTAATTTAGCCAATTGTTGTTTTATTGTTTGATTCATTCTTTCTACCTTCCCTGAGCTTTGTGGGTGCCACAGAGTGTGGTATTCCCACTGAATACCTAATGATTGACATAATAGTTTTATTATTTTAGAAGTAATGTGTGTGCCCTGGTCAGAATCAATGTACTGGATTATCCCATATCTAGGTATCAAATGTTCTAATAAAATTTTTACCACCATCTGTGCCGTAGCTCGTGCTACAGGGTACGCTTCTACCCACTGTGTTAAATGATCTACTATTACCAATAAATATTTTATCCTCCCTACCTTAGGCAATTCAGTGAAATGGACTTGTACTTTCTCAAAAGGTCTGTAAGCTGTTTTTCTCCCTCCCGTGGCTGCTTGTCGAAACACTGTCTTATTTACCTTTTGACAAATTAAGCAACCTTGTGTAATTTGCTTTGCTATTTCAAAAATTCCAATACAACCAAATTGTTTAAGAAAATGATCACTTAACGCTTTTGTACCCCAATGTGTTTGTGCATGCAAACGTTCTAATAATCGCCTGGTGTAGGCTTTTGGCAGCATTTCTCGCCCATCGGGCAGTGCCCATTTTCCTTGTTCTAATTTAGCTCCTATTTTCTTCAATTTTGTTTGTCCTTCTGGGGTAAACTCCTTCTCTCTTTCCTCTCGTCCTTCTTTGCTGGTGTCCTCCTTTGTTTGTATGACATTAATTTTGGCAACTTTAGTCCTCAAGGCTGCTTCCTGGGCCTCTTTAGCTGCTAAGTTATTTCCTCTAGTTCGGTAATCACCAAAAGTCCCTTTTGGTGTCCCCTCACATGTACCACTGCTATCTCCTTTGGTTCTCTTAACGCCTTTAAAATTTTTACTATTAATTCTTGATGTATTAAATTCCTCCCGTGAGTATTAATCCAACCTCTTTCTTCCCAAATTTTTCCAAAAGTGTGGACCACCCCATATGCGTATTTAGAATCTGTAAATACAGTCCCGCTTCTTCCTTTTAATAATTCCAGGGCCCTACATAGGGCATACAGCTCACAAGCCTGAGCTGACCATGATGGACTCAGAGGTCCTGATTCCACAATTTCTAAGTCCTTATTAATTATTGCATATCCCGATTTTCTCTTCCCTTCTACCACTCGGGAGGAGCCATCTATAAACAGCGCTTCTCCATTTTACAACTCAGCATCTCTTAGATCTGGTCTCACCTTAGTCTGGGTCTCAATTACCTCTAAACAGTTATGTTGTAATTCCTCTGATGGTTCTCCAAACAAAAATTGTGCTGGACTCTGAGCAGAAGTCACCCTCAGTTCTAAGTCAGGGGAGTCTATTAGTATTGCTTCATACTTTAGGGTCCGGCTGTCCGTTAACCATTTTTCCGCTTCTTGTTGTAAAACATTTCTGACATTGTGTGGGGTATACACTTTTAAAGGAGCACTAAAGGTAATCTTCCTAACTTCCTCTATTAATAATGCTGTAGCAACCAAAGCTTGGAGACAAGCAGGCCATGCTCTGCTTACTGGATCAAGTAACTTAGAACAATGCCCCATGGGTTTTTTGGATTCCTGCCCAGTCTTGAGTAAGAACTCCATATGCTGTCTGGCTTGATGTATTCACAAAGAGATAGAAAGGTTTTTCTAGATCTGGGAGGCTCAATACAGGTGCTTGTATTAATGCCCTTTTTACTTCCTCAAATCTCTGATCAACTTCAATAAACCACTTAAGTTGGTTATTAGTTAATTTTTCATATAAGAATTTTACTTTATCACTATAATTTTCAAGCCATGGTCTACAATATCCTACTAATCCCAGTATTTGCCTAATTTCCATTTTAGTCTGTGGGGGTCTTAAGGATAGAATCCCAGATACCCTATCAGGATCTAACTTCTTCCTTCCCTTACTCAGCCAATGTCCTAAATATTTTACTTCTTGTTCTACAAACTGTAGCTTTGATCGGGACACCTTTAATCCCTTTTCCCCTCGAAAATTTAACAATTTAATGGTGGTTTTTCGGATCCCCTCTTCAGTTTCTCCTGCTACTAATGAATCGTCCACATATTGCAATAATTTTACCTCCTTAGGTATTGTGAAATCTTGTAGAATTGTTTCTAAAGTTTGTCCAAATAGATTTGGTGACTCCGTAAACCCTTGTGGTAACACAGTCCATCTTAATTGTTGTTTTTGTCCTGTTTCGGGGTCCTCCCACTCAAAGGCAAAATAATCTCTGGATGCCTCATCCAGAGGACAGGCCCAAAAAGCATCTTTCAAATCTATTACACTATACCAAGTATGTTTGGGAGATATATGACTCAATAAAGTATAAGGATTTGCCACCACAGGGAATTTAGTGATTTTTCGCTGATTTACAGCTCTTAAGTCCTGCACCATCCTGTATGACCCGTCCGGCTTTTTTACGGGAAGAATGGGCGTGTAACGAGGTGACATACATGGTTCTAGGGTTCCTTTTTCCAAAAGTCTGTCAACTACAGGTTTTAATCCTTTTCGACCCTCCATAGGTATAGGGTATAGCTTGATTCTAATTGGGCGGTGCGGATCTATTATTTGAACGCTTATGGGGTTCATTTTGTCTTTCCAGTTTCCCCTTCCTTATACCACACTGAGAGGTTAATAGCTTCTTCATCCTCTTGTGTTAAAGTGTATAATTTAATCTGCAATTTGTCCCCTTGACTCTGAATGCTCAAGTTTAACTTCAAAATCAAATCCCTTCCTAATAAATTGTATTCCGCTTCAGGGAGCAAAAGTAAATCATTAAGACAAATTTTCTTTTCTGTTTCTACTTCTACATCTTTCAATATATTTACTTTAAAAGGCTCTCCTTTTGCTCCTGCTACTGACACGTAACTCTTCCCTTTTTCTATTCCTTTTGGAAGTTTTTGAATGGTTGACTTTTCGGCCCCTGCATCCACTAAAAATAAAACTTCCTCTTTATGGGGACCAATTAATAATTTTATCAAGGGCTCTGTTGATGTTGAAGTCCCCAGAAGATAGAGCCCCCGACACCCCTAATCTTCTTTGAACATCTTCTCATCTTGTTCCCGCTGACGGCAGTTCTTCTGAACATGTCCCCTCTTGTTACAGTAGTAACAGACGGGAATTGTAAATCTTCCTCGATAAGGCTGTCCCCGGGGTGTCTGCTCTATTCTTTTTTCCCTTTTCTCTCCAGGAGTCGTCTTATTTTTCTGACTTTCCCTTACTGCTGCTACAAAAATTTTTGCTTTTGCTTTTTGTTTTTCTTCGTCCCTCCTAACATAGACTTTCTGGGCTTCTCTAAGTAACTCCTCTAATCCTCTTTCTTGCCAATCCTCCAATTTTTCTAATTTCCTTCTTATATCCCCCCAGGATTTAGCTACAAATTGTGTTCTAAGGAGTGCGGTCCCAGCCACTGTATTCGGATCAATTCCAGAATACATTGGTAGGTTTTTCCTCAACCTCTCCAACCATTCTGTTGGAGATTCGTCTTTCCCTTGTTGTTCATTAAATGCTTTAGTAATGTTTTGCCCTCGGGGAACCGCTTCCCTTATTCCCTGTATGATTAACGTTCTCAAATCCCTCATATTTTGTCTTCCTTGGGGTTGTTGATGATCCCAGTGGGGATCCACATTTGGCCATTTCTGATCTCCCGGGGGTCCTGCCTGACTCTGTCTTTCCCAAATTCTCATTCCAGCTTGTCTAATCATTCCCCTTTCCTCAACAGTGAATAGGATCCCTAAAATGGACTGTATTTCTTCCCAGGTATAAGTATTGGGGCCTAGGAATTGGTCCAATTTTTCAGCTACTCCGAGGGGATCATCTAATAGGGTCCCCATTTCTTTCTGGAAATTTCTCACGTCTGTGGTATTTAACGGGACTGCCACAAACCCCATGCCTCCCTGATTGCCTCCGAGGGGTACTTCTCGTAAGGGATATAGAGAAGCTCCCTCAGATACAGCAGTCCTACTTCTCGTACATGCAGCCGGAGGTCGATCTAATTCCGGTGCTGTTGGTGGTGGAGATAGGGGCAACGGTGGTACAGAGAGAGGTACTACGGCCACCGGAGGGGGAGCCGCCGCCGGAGATGGATTATTAGAACATGGAGGCGGTAGGTTATCCAGTGGCTCCCATTTATCATCTTTTTCCTTTTCACTTTTCCCCTCTTCTTCTTCCTCAAACTTTTCATCTGTTTTTAATGTAAGTATTGAGGCTGGAAAAGAATGTAAAGTTCTGTCCCATAATCCTGCATAATCACTTTCCTCCTGACTAAAAGGTTCCTTTGAATTAACATCTATATTTAAGGCCTGGCAGACCCAGTCTTCAAAAGATCCAAAAACGGGCCAAAAGACATGTGGTCTCAAACGTTCTTTTGGCCATTCTACCATACAATATTGAACTAATTTTTATTTACTTTTTCCTTTTCTGGGGCCCCTATCATTCCAATTTTCAATCATTATTCCTAATGGACTCTCCGGAGGTATTTCTAGTAATTCGCTCCCTTTCTTGTGGTCCTGGGGTCTCGATTTCGTCTGACCCATCTAGGAATTTTTACTGTGGCAATTCCTACAGCCCTTGGCTACCAGTAAGAGTGTCTTGCAGGGGGTTTAGGACCTATCACCCACCCACGAATCCTATAAGAATCACTTCGGTCCTTCACCGGCCAAGTCCCTCGCGGGAGATTGGAACCGCGGTTAGAAGACCTCCACAATCGCTTCGGAACGAGGTTCCGTCTCAGTCACACTCTTACACACACAGGCAACCGAATCCTACCCAACCGAACGGTATACACCTTAAATACTTACGACTCCGTCGTCTTCGTTCGGATCTTCGCGCGCAGAATTACGGGCAAAATAAACTGCTGCAGCCGGCAAGGGAGCTCATAAAAAATCAAATTCTTTGCTTGCCCCTATTCAGGTTCAGGATGGCGTTAGTCCCGACCCGACCCGATCAGGAGCCACCAAAAGGTGGGGCGCCCCTCCTAGATCAAGTCAGAATTCAGGAACCAAGACCATCCCGGACGAGCCCCCAATTGTTATAAATGATTTCGTCCCAAACACGATTCCAATTCAAATTTACAATTTATTAAGCGAATAGAGGCAAGCAAACAGCGCTGGGTGCGCCGGGAGTCTCTGCTCCACCAAGACGCACGCGGTTCAGCTCCTGTTCCTGGTTTATAACCTGTCCGTTAATACATATTCATGAACAGGCGTGTCTTCTTCGGCGCATGCCCTCTTTTCCTGCTAGAGTCTTCTCGAATCTTCCTCGGCGTGCCCCCAGGATGACCCCAAACCTTATGCATGCACTTTCTTTACACAATACTATGCGGTCAGTGGTCAAACTGGTTTGAGCTGATATACGAGCCAAGTAGTTTAACCTTCTCCTGTAAAATACCCCTTTTTATGGTGCAGGAGAAATCCATAAAAGTCCAGAAGATTACACTTCATCACACGAATCAGATGAACATATTTCACACCTCTAAGTATGGATCTGCATGTGGCCCACAATCTAGTAATGTTTCTTGCATATGGACCACCCCTGATCATAAAAGACGTTTTAAACAATGGGTGAAGAGACCCCATTATACCATGTCATTGGAACCAGACAGGCTATGGAATTGTATAAACAAGATAAATTGTTACAATATGGATGATTATCTATGGATACCGTTTGCCTCAGACCTCCATCACGCCTTAAGAAGTATATGCCTGTGCCACAATTACAGTGCTCCAATCCCTAGCTTACAGACAGCATGTCAGATAGAATCCTCTAAACACATGGCTAGTAAATGTAGGATTCCTTCCCAACATTATAAAAAACGGATGCAAGACTCATGAGCCAGTAGTAAAGAGCACAAGTACCACTCTAATGTATCCTGCACTGCTTGAGACCGTATGGGTATGTTCTAATGAAGAGATATCAGATTACAGTCAACCCTATTGGGATGGGTTAGAATGCACTTTAGGAATTCCACAAGTTTATCTCCCATAATAGCTTTTAATCATACTCAGGAGTCATTCACTGTAGTCATTAATGAAACCAAGAGGGTACAGAACAAAGAGAAATGTATTGCCCTCCGTGTCACGGCCAAGCTATTATACAGCAGGGATGAGAGTAAGCTTAGCAATGGGATTGTTTTGGACTTCTTCGGCTGTGATAATTGAAAATTGATTATATCTAGAAAATCTACCATGGCAAGGAGAGACTCTAGCTAATTGTATGCAGCCAGCCAGCAAGGCTAAGCAACACCCAGCTTGTACCCACGAGCAGCCTCACAGATGACTTTAGAAAATCAATTAGCATTGAATATGGTACTACTAAAGGAGAACAGCGTTTGTGGATGGCTGAATAACACCTATCCTGGCAAAACCTGCTGTCAATTCCAAATGTGTCCGCTACTCTGCATCAAGCTAGAGATGAAATGCAAAAAACTGTGGACCAAACCCATGAGCTCAATGAGAAGATGAAACCAAGCAACTGGCAATGAACGAGGTGGATTTAAAATATTTTCAGTTGGCTCAGATTAAAAGTTAGTGGATGGGATCATAGTCTAACCCAGTATGTATTAATGTTTATCATAATTGTTATTGTTATTGTCCGTATTTGATTGTCACGTGTGAAATCTATGATAACTAGAGCTGTAACCATGCGTGTTAAGAGGATCCACATCTATGATCCTGAATACATCCCTTTAATACCATCCCCTATTATAAATTGCGACGAGCGAGGGAAGGCAAGCAGTCGACTCAATATGAGTGATAAGGCAAGCTTCAACTTTATTGCAAAACCTTACACATATTTATACACTAAGTTCTACCTTATGCATACTTGTCTTACAATCATTGGCTTAGCCCTAAAGATTGCATTATCATACTCCTCCTACTTGCGGTTACTGCTACGTGGTCCGGGTTCCATCCTGTTTTTCTTATACAGTGCTGCTTCTTAGCTGTTTACCACAGCTCCTTCTCCTCAAGGCCGAGCCCTGCAGATGTCCAGCTGTTTACCAGCTTCCCAATGCCACAGCTCCCTCTTCTCAAGGCCGAGCCGTGCAGATATCTAGCTGTTTACCAGCTTCTCAATGCTGCAGCTCCTTCTCCTTAAGGTCGAGCCGTGCAGAGTGATCAAAACATCTCCCCCTTTTTGTTTTTGTATAAACAAAACCTGATGGATCATTCGCAACCCGAGGACTGTGAGAAAGATGGACCCTCTGTACATTCTTGTATCGTCCTGTGCCACGAACTCAGCCCAGCAGTCGGTAGGTGCCAGCTTTACGTGGGCGTCCCCACGGAGGCAACGGTGGCCTTGCCGTACACCGGCCCACTGCCCTTCAGGAAATCCCGGTATTACACATTTGTAGAGGAACGAGTTTCGACACACGTGGCCAGCGAGTGTCGGAACTCACCTCAGTTGTCACCTTTTAACACAGGGAGCCTATGGCGTATGCGCCCGCTGGCCAGACGTGCTGCACGCGCCACAGCCCTCCCGTCTATTGGTTCGTAGGCTTTGTTCACACGGCATTTTTTCATAAATCGGCAGTCACATATCAACTTATGCTTAAGTCAATAGCAGAATATTACAAAGCAAAACAAATCTAGCTGTACTACTTCTAGTGATATAAACTACTCCTAGTGATAGAAAAAAGGTACTTGTATAAGGGTATGAAGACCAATATTATATCTTACCAAAGCATTTGTAGTTAGAGAACACTTTGCCTCAAAAGCTTTCCACGTTCATCTCATGATACCGCAAATTTCAGTGTGATTTACCCCTACTTTTTCTTTTGACTGAGGTGGCATCCAGATTGCGATGACACCTGATAGTGTCATGATGTGTCCAACGATGACGATGGCGACTGCCGCACCCATGGCCTCACCCACTTCGAGGCACCTGCAAAGTGGGTAAAACCATGGGTAAAACCATGGGTAAAACAGCCACCACCGTCAACCTCGTCCCCTGGTTAGCAGTTGAAAAGGTCCTTTCTCCTTCCTCAAATAATTTAGCACATATAAGGCTTTATTCAAACGTTCTTAGGGTAATGTGGTAGCCTCTCCCCCTTTTTGTTTTGAGCGTGATTATCTAACAAAGCTCATTCATTGGGTGTGTAAGATACTTGTTGGAGTTATTCGCTAGCCAAGCATTCTTTACTACCTTTTGAACCATTCCTTGTAGACAATGCAATAAACATGGTACAATAAGCATTAGTATTAAGATAACAAGTACTATAACAACTGCCCCTTTTATTAAGTCTTGTAACCATCCACTTAGGCCCAAACTTGACAGCTATGATTCGAGGTTTAGTGAACTTGTCTGTAACCTGTCTGTTAAGTCCTTCAGTTTTTGTAATTGTTGAGTTACCGACTGTGATGTATCTGTTAAATTCATACAACACATGCCATCAAACTCCTCACACCCGTGCCCTTGGGCCAAAAGTAGGAAGTCGATAGCTGCCCTATTTTGCAATGTCGCATGCCTTATTGAGTCAGTTTCCATTAACAAAGCACTGAGTGTTGCAGAAGTAGCATTGGTTTGTTTCGCTAGCCAACATCCCAATTTATTTAAAGTGGTTAAGCCTTGGGCAGCAGCGACCCCAGGGGCAAGGAAAGAGGTTAGTATGGTTTTGTCCGCAGTCCAAAAATCCAGTTGGTCATTGCACTCTTCCTGATATTTTCAAATCTGTCATCTTATTCTATGCCGTGGGGTAAGGTTCAATATCATAGAAGTGTTGGGAGTTAACAATGTTAGGTGCCCCAATGTGTAAGGACCACCTCTCAAACGGGAGGGAACACCGTGCCATGCACGATCACCACAAATCAAGAATATTCCTTTAGGGAGTCTCATTGGGACAATAGTAGAGCGCGAGATGTTGCTCGTTGTATAATTACACCAGTTGGTAGCATTCTGAAAAATGGCTAACGTGGGGTTTACATCCTGTGACCTGGTATCGTCCTGTCCTGTATAATTAAAATATAAACAGGTAGGGGCTGTCATGCATCCTAAAATACCCAACTCCTGCGGTTCCAACAACTCCTGTGGTCCGTGTGTCATCCATCCGTCCCACTTATCCATAGCTGCAGAGGTGTTTGTTATTTTTTAAAAACAAGGTTAGGTCAGGGGTGGTCTTCTTTACCACCATTGTCGAATCATAGTCCCCTAAGGGCAGACCAACTAAGCATGTTGTAAACAGATTCTCAGCAGTGGATATAGATAAGCAAAGGTGGCCTTGGCCCGTTTGATTAGCTAGTGTAACCCAGATATTTTTTCTTGGTTGAACGGAAAACCACGCCTGAACCTGGCATATCAAACACGTGACTATCAGACTCACGAACAACGGGGTTTGCGTCCTGCGTCGGTAAAGGCTGTCATCCCATTCACTGGGGTCTCCGATCACATAGGCATTTCTTCAAACTGCTGATTAGCCAACAGTGACAATAATCTATCGGACGGATAGCTATTTGTAACCTGTTCTAAAAAATCAGAGATTGCGATCTGAAACTCCAGAGAACTGGCTAACAACCAATCTAAGTACTTTTGAGATACAGGAACATAAATTATTACAGGTTCTAATCCAGATATTTCTACAATTCTTTGTCTTCCCTTAATAATGAGTTGTGCAAATAATTCATATCTGGTGACCACTATTTTTCTGGGTTGATAGGAGAGAAAAACCCATTCTAATACTTTCAAACTGTTTGCTGTATTTCCTAACTGTACGGTCAATCCTAGTGGATATTGCCGTTCCCCTCCTGAATTAACTATCATAAGCGAGATACTCTCAGTAGGTGAACATCTGTGAGCATAGGTTGTTGCTATCTTCTCAGTAATTTTCTGCAAAGCCTGGTGTTGATCCTCGTCCAGTTGACGTCGCTCTGGAGCCTCCACCGAAGACTCCAGGAGCGGCATCAATGGCCTCAGATCATCATTAGTAATTCCGCAAATATTGCGAACCCACTGTATATCCCCCATTAATTTTTGGACATCAGAAAGATTTTCTATTTTCGCCTTAATCTTTATTTTTTGTGGGTGGACCACTGCCCTGGTAATAATCCAGCTCAAATATTGCCATGGTTCCTTCTTTTGAATTTTTTTCGGTGCTATTTTTAAACCCCGTTTTCCTAAATAGTGCTCTAAGTGCTGTAAAATGTGGTCTGCATTCAATTGTGTCCCTGCTATTAATATATCAACTATATAATGATACGTTATTAAATCTGGATACTTTTTCCACACCGGTTCTAGAGCCCATGCCACAAATGTCTGACACATCGTAGGTGAATTTTGCATTCCTTGTGGTAACACTACCCAATGATACTTTTTGCTAGCTCTCCTTTATTTACCGATGGTACCATAAAGGCAAACTTCTCTGCATCCTCAGCTGCTAAGGGAATGGTAAAAAAGCAATTGAAATATACTCTTCGATTCCCTGCAAAAGAAATGATACATTTGTGACAATAATTACGACGACATAGAACAAACCCACAACACCGTTTTACAAATATGGCATATTGAAGTTCCTGCTCTTGAACGTCCGGGGAGAGCCGCTGAGACAGTCAACGAGCCGTCATTCCGCATACAAAAGAGTGAAAGCATCAGCTGGCGGTACGTCGGAGTTGACTGCGTCCGTGGGACGTGTGACAAGGTCTTCAGGTCTTACTGCCGGCCGTACCGACCTGGTCGGTACCCACTTCGCTCCGTCCCCTCCCTCTCTGCCAAAGTCTCTTGTCTCATGCCTCGCCAATGTTGGGCAGGGTCGGATCTTGACTTGGGGGAAGGATCATCCCAGGCAGCCCCCTCCTGTTGCGGCACGCACGGGTCAGGAGGCGGGGGCCAAGGAGGACTCGCCACCTCCGTTGGTTGCGTTAGCGGGGGCGGGGGGCGGGCGGGGTGGGGGGGGAGGCGGGCGGGGGTTGCTCGTTCTCACCATTCCCAGCTCGGCCTCCCTTCTCTCCCGGGGCTGTGGCAGCGGCAGCTGCTGCCGCCGTCCGCTCTGATTTTATCCCCTTTATAGAGTCTCTGACTAATCGCCAGGTTGTTAACACTTTCGCGGCCGTATGATCCTCTTTAGAGGCTGCCTCAAACACCAATTTCCCTGCTTTCTCCCAGGTAGGTAACTCAAAAGCTGTTGCAGAGTCTGCTGCTAGCCCCTGGCTCTTCAAAACAGTCTCCAATAGCAATCGCCACGTTGTTGCTAGCTCCGCTGCTTGCCCATCTCCTTTCGAGACTCACCCCATTGATCTTTCACATGGGCACACAGGGGAACACTGAGTACATTGTTCTGGGCAACGTTGTCCCGTCTTGCCCTCACATACATCATCGTAGATCTGTTTCTCTGACTTATTTATGCAGCCGGTTTACTCGGTGCATCTGGCACCTCAGGAGGTGCAGTCAGAGTCGCTGAAGGTCCTGGACCCTCTGACTCAGTTAAAAAGGGATTGGTTGAAGACGGTTTAACAGCCTCCTCCATATCAGCTGCAGCTTTTCTCTCTGCCTTTAAGGCTTTTAATGTGGTTAACATCAACTTCCATGCCGTCACTAACTCTGCGGTGGTTTTATCTCCATTCCCAATATGTTCCTATAACATTTTTCCTATCTCCTCCCACGTCTCTGCCTTAAACGCCACGGACGCATCGGGGGGGTACCCTTTTTGGCACCAAATTAGAAGCCTTCTAAGTGTATATTCATCATATTTCAGTCCTCTCTTAGAGAGCATATGTGGCAGGAGTCTGACCATCGCCCCTTCTTCATGTGATGCGTTCTGCCTTTAGTTCTTTTAATGTCTCTAGGATCAACCTCCAGAGCGTCGTAAATTTTATACTGTCTTTGTTGCCTGTGCTATTCACTTTTCAGTTTTATATCTTTTCATGCAATTAATAACATCTCTCCAAGATTTCATTAATTTTTTTTGCTGATTTATCATCATCGATTACTAGATCCCACAATCAATCTCCATAAGAACGCCACTCGTCTACTTCAAACATACTTTCAGGGTCTTTAAAAGACCCTTTCGCTTTCCCTAACGTAATTAACCCAGCCAGATCTTTTAATTGGCTTACTCCCCGCTTTTCTAAAAAGCATTTTAAGATTTCGAACGCTACCTCTATTTCCATTGCGCGCTATGTTGACCTTCTTAATTATCCGGTCAATTATTTTTGCAGCCTTTTCCCATGGGTAGCCTTCTTTCGGACGGCGAACCCCTTCTTAATTATCCTGGGTTCAAGCACGGATCAGGCGCGCCGCGGCAGCGTCCGCCGATCTTCTGCTCCCTGGTCGCTGCTACCAGTGCTTCTCCGATCTCGCTGTCCGGTGAAAAACAAGGATGGGGTCCCTGTTCGGGCGCCACTTGCGACGAGTGAGGGAAGGCAAGCAGTCGACTCAATATGAGTGATAAGGCAAGCTTCAACTTTATTGCAAAACCTTACACATATTTATACACTAAGTTCTACCTTATGCATACTTGTCTTACAATCATTGGCTTAGCCCTAAAGATTGCATTATCATACTCCTCCTACTTGCGGTTACTGCTACGTGGTCCGGGTTCCATCCTGTTTTTCTTATACAGTGCTGCTTCTTAGCTGTTTACCACAGCTCCTTCTCCTCAAGGCCGAGCCCTGCAGATGTCCAGCTGTTTACCAGCTTCCCAATGCCACAGCTCCCTCTTCTCAAGGCCGAGCCGTGCAGATATCTAGCTGTTTACCAGCTTCTCAATGCTGCAGCTCCTTCTCCTTAAGGTCGAGCCGTGCAGAGTGATCCCAACAATAAATTACCAACCAACAAGAGAGGATGAAAACACAGGAAGGAGAGATGAATGCCTCGACCCACCTAAATACAAATTACACAATGTTCCTCTTAGTGAGTTGTGACTAAGGTCACAGGGTGGATAATGTGGGAAACCACTGTGGGTCTGTAGGGAGTAGCAGGGTTTGACTGGAGCAACACGCTCCTCTTCAAAAGCAACCCTGATGGGTTGCAGTCAGACAGTCTCATAACTGACTATTGTTGAGTGATGTCTGAGATGAGGCGAAAGCCTTGCAGCCTGATGTTCTACGGCAAGGCCACAAAGACCTCCATCAAACGTGAGTAAGCTGACCATTATTAATAACTGAAATTCTTATTAACTATTCATTCCTATTGATCGATGCTATTTGAGTTATATAGTATCTATCGGTCTACAACAAATAAATGAATAAAAAATTAATGAACTGATTAAGTTTTTATTAATCAAATTAGTCTAAATCAATCATTAATAATTACTTATTAATAACAGTCGTTACCTATTAAGATCGATTATTTTATTTATTAGTATTTTGTGGTACTGCATTAACACTACTGTCCTCCAGTTACTTATCATGTATTTTTTTTTCTTTATCATCACTCTGATTTACTGTTGTAATTATCTACTATCAATTCATCATTATTAATTATCATTAATTACACGTGCTACACGACGGCTCTGTTCCTCACCTAGAACTTGTTATCAGTAAAGTAGTTCCTTATTAACGTGATCTTAATCCACTGGATGTTAATTCCAGTAAATATTAATCTGTATTGCTCTATCGCTAATCATTACTTCGTATATTAATTACCGGTTAATGAATTATTTATTACATTCATTAACCATAGGTCGGTGTATGTTAATCCATCAAGAATTAGCAGAGAGTGCCAGATCAGCATTTGTCCTAAACCTGCTCTCCCCACTCCCTCCTCCCAAACCGCCCGCCTGCCCTCACCCCGGAGAGTTCTGTGTCAAGACACCCACACGCACCCTGCACACACCCCGTTTCTTTTTGATTGTCATTTTTTTAGCTATTTATTTATCTAGCCTCCCTCCCCCTAACCTTTTCTTACTCTTCTCTCTCACCACCGGGGACCGGGGACCGGGGACCAGGCAGAGGCGGCGGTGCCCAGCCCCAGCCGCCCGCCCTCCCCACCCCACCGCAGCGAGCCCCATTGCTACAAGGCCGCCAGAAGTTAATCTGCTTATGTGTAAACGTGGTGGCAGCTGAGGTATGTTTAAGAATACTGGTAAGTGTTGCTAGAAACCTACAAATATTTTCCGGGTGTTAACCGCGGGGTGCCAGCTTTGTGGGCCTACCACCCAGCACCCAGCTCTGCGCAGGTCTGGAATAAACCGGTATCTCGTCTCGGTGTGTGAGACTGGCCTATCGCACGCCGGGAAACGAAACCGCCTTTTCGGACACCACCATCAGCAAAGCAGCGACCCCGCTTTGCCTGAGGCTGCTGGGCCTGTCCTCTGGGCGCTGCTCACCACTGGAACGCATCCCGCTGGCGACGGACACGCCGACGGCCGCTAGCGAGAGGCGCGGCCCACCTCTCCGGCAGCCGGAGCCCGGCCTCGGGGACGCAGGTCTCTGCCCAGGCCGAGGCACGGGGCTGCTGCTTTCCCAGGGACGGCTTCAACCGGGAGCCGAGCCGAGCACATCGCCCGCAGGCGGACACCGAGGCGGGCCACAGCGCAGGCTGTAGCAGAGAAGGCGGCGTTGTCCACAGCGTTACCAGACTTTTTCGTTTCTTACTGCGTGCACACCCGCCACACACGCTCCCAAAAACCGGCCCCGGCACGAACCCCTCGCCCGCGGCCACACGCACACACGGAGACACCCCCCCTCCCCCTTCCGCCAGCAGTTTTGCCGGCCCGGGGAAGGAAGGAAGGCGGGAGACTTTAGGACCCCGCGGCGTCCCTGCCGCACCCGTGCCCCCCTCCCGCCTTTCGTCCTCAGTCCGTCGGTCGGCCAGTCCGTCGGTCAGTCACCCTGCTGAAGGTATGCGAGGCACAAAGCGGGGGTATTGTTTAGGCTCTGTCAGGAGTCAACGAGGCGCAAGCCTGAGGGAAGGAACAAGGCAACCGCAAAGGGAACGCAACTGCCGACCTTTGAGTGAACTATCGTAAGTAACATCTAATTAACATCGACTCGGCATAGCACAAGCCTGCCCTCCGGTAGGGGAAGACCCCTACCCACAGAAGCCCCTTCCTCACGGGGCACGCGCAGTAAAAAAGGAGGACGCTGTCGCCGTGGAGACGAGGCTTGCGGGAACCAACAGGCGCAAGGGCGCCTGCGCCAGCTCTCAAGAAAATAACGGTGACTTGTTGCTCGGAGCGTAGAAATATTTTCCCTGCGTTAACCGAGGCGCGCCAGCTTTGTGGGCCTACCACCGGCACCCAGCTCGGCGCAGGGGCGGAAGAAAAGCCGCCGTCTCGACTCCGTGTGTTTCCCGGCGCTCTGCGCACCGGGTGACGGAACCCGCGTTTGGCACAACAGCCCCGCTGCGCGCGGGCCGCCGCCGCCGCGCGGTGAAAACCAACGAACGCGAACGGCGGGGGAGGTGAAAAACGAAAAGAGAAAAAAACCCCGAACCCAACCGACCCAAACAGAAACCTCCGAAAAGCGCCGCCATCCCCCCTCCCCCAGCCAGCCTCTGCGCCAGGCTCCCTCCCCCGCCGCCGGGGGGGCCGGTTGCCGGGCAGCGGGGCACGCGCGGCTGCAGCCCCGCTTGCCCCCCGCTGCTCCGGGGCGCCGGAGAGTCTCCGGCCGGGGGGGGCCGCACCCACCGGCCTGCGGGTCCGGAGCTGCAGCGCAGGGAGGGGGAGCGCACGCGCGCGGAGGGGGGTGGCTGAATGAGTCTGAGCGCGCGTGTGTCGCGGGGGGGGGCGGTGTCTGCAGGATCGCGGGCGCAGACCTTAATATATTTATTTTTAACAACGGCTTGTTTAGCCTGGGGAAGTGGAGGGTCAGGGCACTGCAGTAGCTGCAGCCTGCAGCTGCTTGAAGAATGGTTTTGTGATAAATGATTTAGTCCCCAGTTGTGATAAATGATTTAGTCCCAAACAGGATTCCAATTTAAGTTTGCAATTTATTAAACAAATAGAGGCAAGCAAACAGCGGTGGGTGCGCCGGGAGTCTCCGCTCCACCAAGATGCACACCTTCACTTCTTACAGTTCCTTCCTTTATACTTCTCTAGGCTTCGTTTCTTGCCTTTCTCCGCCTTTTTCTTGGAAGATGACTCTTTCTTTAAGTACGTCACCACTTCCCCGGTCTGCGCATGCTTCATCTTTTTCTAGGTGGTCGTCCGGTGGTCGTTTGGAGGAAGATGCTCCTCTTCGTCAGTGCACTCTACATGACCTCTCTGTTTGTGCAGGCGCTCCGTTATTCTACTTATATTATGCTACCTTATTTGGCTATACATTTTCTTGACATTTCTGCGGTTATTTACAACACTGGTTTGCACTAGTATATCAGGAACTAACTTACATATCAGGAGGCTACATAAGCTACACATATCAAGGGAGTTACCCAAACTATACTTATCAGGAAGTTACATAAAGACTACCACTCCCCTGTTTATGGTCATGCCCTACATATATTCCTTTATTTCAATATAAATGACATTTGCTTCAAGCTTATATTCACTAGATTTTCTTTACACGAATCGCTCATTCCTCACAATCCCCCGTTTTCTTTTTCACCACTGTGATTCGTGTAAAATTTATTTAAAGTTTGTTTGATGGGTATTAACTCGGGTTCCTCTATATGTTTTACCAACATTAAAACATGTTTTCTCTCACTCTGTGTTGGTTCTATTGGAGTGGCTGTAAATTTCATTCCATTAATCGCAGAAGCTACAGCTTGTGAAAGACAAGGAATTAGACATGGTATTATTAACATACCTCCAAACAATCCTAACAAAACGATAATGATTTTTGTTACCCAGTTTCCTGAGAATAAATTTTCCCACGTTGTCCATAGTCCTTGGACATTTATTCCATTCCACGTTTGGACTGGCACATGGGCTACTTTTTTCATTTCTCTTACTAATTCATTGATGGCTTTTCCTTCATCATTTATCTCTAAACAACAATTTGTGAGATTAAATTTTCCACAGACTCCTCCTTCCTGTGCTAGTAAATAGTCTAGTGCGAGTCTATTTTGATATAGGGCTGTACGCATTTTAGTATTTTGTTTAGCCACCAATCCTAGAGCATTACCCGTTTTATTTACAATTATTTCTACTACAGCTTGCAACCTGATTATTCTATTCAACATATAAATGGGGGTCCTATATCCCCAGGACCCATCTTCTGCCCATGTCGCTGGGTCATAATATGCTATTATTCTTTCAGGTGGCCACTCATTATCTTTCCATTTTCCTATTTGTAGCTCTCTTTTTTCCCTTCGGTTGTGAGTTTCTAATGCGTCTGTATATACCAGTACCCCTAGGCGTTCTCCTCGGTTTATAGGTAATAAGAGAAAGCTTGGCCGTATAGTTCCTAACACGCACGCTCCGGTCCAATTTTTTGGTAATCGGGTATATGCAAATTTTCCACAGATCCAATATTGCCCTTCTGGACTTGACCACCCTTTATCAATAGTGGTTCCGTTGGTCCAATTCGCATGATTTTTACTTATTTCTTGGGCAGTGCCCCATTTATCCTACTTTTGGTAAGTACTATTCCAGTTATATCCCCCTTCACATACTAAATATCCGACTGGTTTACTCCCAGCGTCATTTTGCCAACAGCTTCTTCTTATTATGCTGGTTTGTAATATCCATTGTTGTTTCCTGACCTGAGTTGATATGTTCTAAACATTAGGGTCTGGTATGTTGCTCTCTTGGGCCTCCCAGGGCCAATTCTCTCCTGATTAGTTCCACCACATACATAACAATTAGTTACATTTAGTGACTTAGCAATGTTCTCAGCAAGATTTACAAATAGATTTTTAGCCACTGTGGGAATTTCATATTTCGTTCCTGTTTCCATTTCATGACAAAATGACTTAAATAACAGTCTATGCTGCACCGATTCTCTTTTCTTTCATTTCAATATTAATAACTACACCTGGGTCTTCTCCAGGTCCATATATCTTAAGTCCAATTTTGGTTATTTTTTTCTGTTTCCAAATTTCTAAATTTATAAGGGTTAAATTTACTAAATTACAGGTACAGGTTGTACAATTATTGTCTGTTTGTACCCTTGTGATTGAAGCTTGTAAATCCCCACATTGGCTGTCATATCCCCAGCTTGCAGTATCCTAACATACACAAGACCATCCCCTTCTTCCACATAGGTGTGCTGACTGATATCTCACCGTTTGACTAGGTACATAATCAGGATTTATCTGACATTGACGTCCACCTCCACCTGGGCAAATATATTTTGGTTGATTACTATAGCATCATCTCCACTCTACACTCCCACAATTAATATCCAGATCATCATCTATAATATCGCATGCATCAAAAATTACCGATACTGATGTGCTCAAATTGGCCATATCCTTACTTATTCCAATTAATCTTCCTACTTCCGAATTTGTTTTCATTTCTACCCACTATTGATAAAGAAGTTCCTTTGGATCGTAACAAACAGTATCATTTTCCACCGAGCATTTCTTATATTGTGTTCCATTGTATATACAACTCCCGTTCTGTTTCCCTTTGCACTCGTAATAGGTGTGGTACATTAATGTTTTATTACTTACTCGTCCGTGCTGGGTGGTTCTTATGCACTCGGTGCAATTTTGATTACCTGTCACCAGGTTGGTGAGTCCGAGTAAAATCAGGAGAGGTCCGGTAAGGGATCTCATGGTCGGAGGCATCAGCTACAAGGGGTGCTCGTCCTTGACTGGCCTTACTTGGTCGCGACTGAGAATCCCCACCCGGTCTTGCCCTCTCCCCCTTCTCAAGCGGACTTCTTTATTTCGATGACAGTAATAAATCTTACCCACCAGAAATCTCCTATAGGAGTAGTCTGTCCACACTGAATGCAGAGGAAACTTCAGCTTTGAATTTGAAAACGTCCCTGTTAGCCTCTGTGGGAAATGATATATTTGTTACACAGGTTACACCTAACCCTCAATAATCATACAACATGGTTTACAGAGTGGACATAAACTTAGTCCTGCCCGATAATTGCTTAATGCTATAGTCTTTAATTCGTGATCATTTCTCATACGTTCATTCCCTTTTTAATGTTATTTTTGTGGTTCCAGGTTGTAAAATAACTTTCCAGTCTTTCATGGGTCCTTTTACTCGAGTCGCGTGTGTCCACCCCTTTTCCGCAGTCCGGATGGCAGTATCTGTAGTTAACAATACAACAAAGGGTCCTTCCCATGAAGGAACTAAAGTTTCTTTCTTCCAAGTTTTGATCAGTACCTTATCCCCTGGTTTGAATTGATGGATTGCAAACCCCAAAGGTAGGGTTTGTGCCATTATTCCTATATCTCTTAGTTCTTTCAACCTTTCTCCTAAAATGATAACATATTTCCGAATATTATAATCTTCCACTACATTGTTTCCCTCGGAGATAGGGCATGCCGTATAAAACCTAATATGGCGATAATCCAGTCTCACTGTGCGGTTTGATCCTTATGTTAAGAAGGGCTAGCGGTAAACATTTAGTCCATGGCATCTGTGTTTCAACCATTAGCTTCGCTAGCTCTTGCTTTATTGTTTGGTTTATTCTTTCTATTACTCCCAAACTTTGAGGATGCCATGGGGTATGATATTCCCATTTAATACCTAATGATTGGCACAAGGATTTTATAATTTTAGAAGTAAAGCGAGTGCCTTGATCAGAATCAATATATTGTATTATCCCATACCTGGGGATTAGGTGTTCTAGTAAAATTTTATCACCGTCTGAGCTGTCGCTCTTGCTACAGGATAGGCTTCGACCCATCGTGTTAAATTGTCTACTATAACTAACAAATATTTCAATCTTCCTATTCTTGGTAATTTGGTAAAGTCGACTTGAATCCTTTCAAACGGTCTATAAGCTAGTTTTCTTCCTCCCATGGCCACTTGTTGAAACACGGCCTTATTTGCCCTTTGACAAGTTAAACACCCTTGTGTAATTTGCCTTGCTATTTCAAAAAATTCCAATACAGCCAAACTGTTTAAGGAAATGATCACTTAACACTTTTGTACCCCAATGTGTTTGCGCGTGTAAGCGTTCTAATACCTGCCTAGCGTAAGCTTTTGGCAACATCTCTCGCTCATCAGGTAATGTCCATTTCCCTTGTTCCACTCTAGCTCCTATTTTCTCTAATTTTGCTTGTTCCTCCAGCGTAAACTTTTTCTCCTTTTCCTCTTATCCTCTTCCACTAGTGTCCTCCCTTGTTTGTGTATGATTAATTTTAACAGTTTCAATCCTCAAGGCTGCTTCCTGAGCCTCCTTATCTGCTAAATTATTTCCTCTAATTCGATAATCTAATCCCTTTTGGTGTCCCCTCACATGCACCACGGCTATTTCCTTTGGTTCTCTTAACACTTTTAAAATTTTACTATCAACTCCTGATGTATTAAGTTCTTTCCTTGAGTGTTAATCAAGCCTCTTTCCTCCCAAATTTTTCCAAAAGTATGGACTACTCCATATGCATATTTGGAATCTGTGAATATGGTCCCTCTTCTTTCTTTTAATAATTCCAGGGCCCTACATAAGGCATAAAGCTCACAAGCCTGAGCTGACCATGATGGACTCAGAGGTCCTGATTCCACAAGTTCTAAGTCCTTGTCAATTTTTGCATATCCTGATTTTCTCTTCCCTTCTATTACTTGGGAGGATCCATCTACAAACAATTTTTCTCCTCCCTCCAATTCAATATCTCTAAGATTGAGCCTTACTTTTGTCTGGGATTCTATAACTTCTAAACAATTGTGTTATAGCACTACTGCTTCTGAGGGTTCCCCAAACCGGAACTGAGCGGGGCTCTGGGCAGAGGTGACTCCTAATTCCAAATTAGGTGAATCTATCAAGATGGTTTCATATTTCAAAAGTCTACTATCTGTCAACCATTTCTCTGTCCTCTGTTGGAGGACATTCCTAACATTATGTGGCGTATATACCTTTAGAGGTACACTAAAGGTAATTTTCCTAGCTTCCTCTATCAATAATGCCATAGCAACTAGGGCTTGGAGACATGCTGGCCACCCCCTGCTCACCGAATCTAACAATTTGGATAAATATCCCACCAGTGTGTGTGGGTTTTTTGTGGGTTTTTTTTGTTTGTTTTTGTTTTGTTTTGTTTGTTTTTTTGTTTTTTTTGTTTTTTTTTTTCCATTCCCTTTTTAGTCTGTGGAGGTCTTAGGATTAAAATACCAGAAACCCGGTCAGGATCTGATTTCTTTTTTTTTCCTTTGCTTAACCAATGTCCCAAATATTTTACTTCTTGCTCTATAAATTGTAATTTCGAGCAGGACACTTTTAATCCCTTTTTCTCTAAAAAATTTAACAATCTAATGGTGGCTTTTCGGGTCTCCTCTTCAGTTTCTCCTGCTACCAGTAAATCATTCACATATTGTAATAATTTTTCCCTCCTCGTGTACTGTAAAACCTTGTAAGATTTTCTTTAAGGTCTGTCCAAACAAATTTGGTGACTCCGTAAACCCTTGTGGTAGCACAGTCCACCTTAATTGTTGTTTTTCGTCCTGTTTTGGGGTCTTCCCATTCAAAGGTAAAATAATCTCTGAACCCCTTATCCAAAAGACAGGCCCAAAAGGCATCTTTCAAATCTATTACACTATACCAAATATGTTTAGGAGACAGGTGACTCAATAAAGTATAAGGATTTGCCACGACAGGGAATTTGGTGATTGTTCGCCGATTCACGGCTCTCAAATCCTGTACCATCCTATATGTACCATCTGATTTCTTTACAGGGAGTATCGGGGTATTGTGGGGTGACATACATGGTTCCAAAGTCCCATTTTTTAGTAATTTATCCACAATAGGTTTTAGACCTCTCCGGCCTTCTATAGATATAGGATATTGTTTAATTCTAATTGGCTTATGAGGGTCTGTTATTTGTACCTTGATGGGTTCCATATCTAATCTCCCAACATCTCCTTCCTTATACCATACTTGGGGGTCAATTTTTTCCTCATCAAGTTGGGTTAAGGTACATAAGTTAATATATAACCGATCTCCTTGGTTCTGAATAGTTAGGTTTAGTTTTAAAATCAAGTCCCTCCCTAATAGGTTATATTCTGCTTCTGGTAATAAAAGTAAATCATTTAAACAAATTTTTGTCTCTGTCTCAATCTCTACTTCTTCTAAGATGGGGACTTTGAAGGGTTCTCCTTTTGCACCTGTTACTGACATCTGGGCTTTTCCTTTTCCTACCCCTTTTGGGAGTTTCTGAATCGTTGACCTTTCAGCTCCAGTATCTACTAAAAATAAAAATTCTTCTTTTTGGGGACCTACTAATAGTTTTATCAAGGGCTCTGTTGATGTTGAGGTCCCCAGAAGATACAGCCCCTAACACCCCTAATCCTCTTTGAACATTTTCTCATCCCATTCCCGTTTACGGCAGGTTTTCTGAACACGTCCCTTTTTGTTACAATAGTAACAGATGGGAATTGTGGGTCTGTCTTGATGAGATTGTCCCTGGGGTGGCTGTTCTGGTCTCTTATCTTTTTTTCTCTCCCAGCTGAGTCTTACTCCTCTGACTTTCCCTCACTGCTGCTACAAAAATTCTTGCCTCTGCTTCTTGTTTTTCTTCGTCCCTCCTGACATAAACCTTTTGAGCTTCTCTTAGTAATTCTTCCAACCCTCTCTCTTGCCAATCCTCTATCTCCACCCAGAGGTACTTCCCGTAAAGGATACAAAGACGCTCTGGGTGCTCAGTTTGGGATCCTCCCCTTAGAGTTGAATTCGACCCCGGGGCCGTAGGGGAAGTCGTCAGATTTGGTGACGGTATTTGACGGGTAGCTGGATTATACGGGGGAGGTAAGTGATCTAGGGGGTCCCAATCCTTCTTTTCCTTTTCCATGTGTTGCTCCCCTACGGTCTTATTTTTCCCTACTCCTGTTTTAAGATGAAAAATGCCCACACAGGCCTTTATCCATAAACTAGCATACTCGCTCTCCTCTTGGCAAAACGGTTCCTTAGAATTTACATACAGGTTTAGCGCCTGACAAACCCAATCCTCAAATGACCCAAATAAAGGCCAAAAAAAACGTGGGGTCTCAAGGGGTTCTTTGGCCATTTTACCATACAATATTTAACTAATTTCTCTTTTGTCTTCCCTTTTCCAGGGCCCTTATTATTCCAATGTTTTAACATTATTCCTAATGGAATCTCCGGAGGTATTTTTAGTAATTCGCTCCCTTTCTTCTGGTCCTGGATTCTCGATTTCGTCTGACCCATCTAGGAATTTTTACTGTGGCAATTCCTACAGCCCTTGGTTACCAAGCAGAGTGTCTTGCAGGGGGTTTCAAACTTCTCACTCACCTATGGATCCTATAAAAATCGCTTCGGTCCTTCACCGGCCAAGTCCCTCGCGGGAGATTGGAACCGCGGTTAGAAGACCTCCACAATCGCTTCGGAACGAGGTTCCGTCTCAGTCACACTCTTACACACACAGGCAACCGAATCCCACCCAACCGAACGGTATACACCTTAAATACTTACGACTCCGTCGTCTTCGTTCGGATCTTCGCGCGCAGAATTACGGGCAAAATAAACTGCTGCAGCCGGCAAGGGAGCTCATAAAAAATCAAATTCTTTGCTTGCCCCTATTTGGGTTCAGGATGGTGTTAGTCCCGACCCGACCCGATCAGGAGCCACCAAATGGTGGGGCGCCGCTCCTAGATCAAGTCAGTATTCAGGAACCAAGACCATCCCGGACGAGTCCCCAGTTGTGATAAATGATTTAGTCCCAAACAGGATTCCAATTTAAGTTTGCAATTTATTAAACAAATAGAGGCAAGCAAACAGCGCTGGGTGCGTCGGGAGTCTCCGCTCCACCAAGACGCACACCTTCACTTCTTACAATTCCTTCCTTTATACTTCTCTAGGCTTCGTTTCTTGCCTTTCTCCGCCTTTTTCTTGGAAGATGACTCTTTCTTTAAGTACGTCACCACTTCCCCGGTCTGCGCATGCTTCATCTTTTTCTAGGTGGTCGTCCGGTGGTCGTTGGGAGGAAGATGCTCCTCTTCGTCAGTGCACTCTACATGACCTCTCTGTTTGTGCAGGCGCTCCGTTATTCTACTTATATTATGCTACTTGATTTGGCTATACATTTTCTTGACATTTCTGCGGTTATTTACAACACTGGTTTGCACTAGTATATCAGGAACTAACTTACATATCAGGAGGCTACATAAGCTACACATATCAAGGGAGTTACCCAAACTATACTTATCAGGAAGTTACATAAAGACTACCACTCCCCTGTTTATGGTCATGCCCTACATATATTCCTTTATTTCAATATAAATGACATTTGCTTCAAGCTTATATTCACTAGATTTTCTTTACACGAATCGCTCATTCCTCACAGTTTCAGGGACAATGGAGCTTTTCTTAGTAGCGGGAAGAGCAAGAAACCTCCACAAATTACAGCTGGGAAGGTTCTGTCTGGATGTGAGAAAAAATAATCCTCACTGAGAGGGTAGTCTTATGCTGCAAGAGATCACCCAGAGGGAGTCTGGATTATCCCATGGCTTTGTGTTTCAAGGAGCAGCTGGTGAGGGTGGAGAGCCATCAGTGAAGGCATAGAAATGCCAGGGTGAGAGCTAGGTGGGAAAGCAAGATGGCTGTCAGCAAGCTGAAGGGAAAGAGGTGAGGCATGGGACAGTGTAGGGCAGCCTGCATAGAGATGGCCAAGGGTTCTAGCAAGACCGAGAGGTCCAAAAGGACTGAGGTCTTTGTCGTCTTGACTATAGCAGCTGTCTCTACCACCAGGGCCAGTGAGACAAAACTTTATTCTTCTCTTCTCAGAAACTGCCTTCCCAGGACCTGGGCTCAGGGTTTGGCCTTGCCTGCTTCATAAAACGAACCAAGGGTTTTCTCAGCATTACAGCCACCTGTGCAGTGCCCTTGCCTACCTGCAGTCACCGTCTCCAAGTATCTGCTCTAATGAGTCAATGAGGAGCCTTTGGCAGTAATGGGTCTCATTAAGTCCCATTAATGCTTCAAGGTATTTTGGGGTTTGCTTCTGGCTTTGACTTCTTGAGAGGTTTGTTCAGTCTTCTCCCAGTATCTGAGGTTCACGGACTGAGCCCCAAATACACCATGGGGCTCCTTAAAACACAGAAAGCCCTAACAAGTCATGCCTCTTCCTGTAACGTTCTCCACGTCTGCAAGACTCGTATAGCTAATCTGAGTTGTTTCATAGCGTGGTTAAGAAGGAAGATTTCAAAGTGCACCTAATAAAGTTATTTTTAATTTTAAAGGCGGTATTTTGTTAATTTCAGTTTAAAGAAGTGATAGAAGCATTATCCAACTGATATGGATCCTGAGTGTCAGGAGCGTCTCCTGAGGAGGTCTGGACAGGTAGGAAAAGCAGTCCCTTGAGATCTGACACTGGGTGGACAACCTTGCTCCTCACCTCCCCAGACTCCCCACCTGTCGTTGGCCACCTGGGATTTACATCACTTTCCCTTCATCAGACTTCTCTGAACTCTGGGAGCTGAATGTTAGAGCTCCATTGCACCATCTCCCACCCACTTTCCTTAGAGGACTGGCTGCACACAGGCACAGAAGGATGTTTCCCATTTGCAAGCAAAGCAAAGTAAAGCACGATCAAGTGTCTTAAGCAATAAAACACTCCTCAACCATATACTAAGTACAAGCTGCCTCTAATGAGGTCGCCTTTCTACAAGGGATGATCTTACGAGAAATGTTTTAGATAGATAGATAGATAAAGGTAGATACAATTAAAAGAGTTGGCTAAAGATACCGTTATACTACTGAAAGACAGGCAGGCTTTTAGTCCCTGAAGCTCAAAGCAGCAGTGTGGGTGGGAAGTATCTGAATGAACAAAGAGTAAGGGAAGGAGAACAATGGAAAGGGCCTTTGTCTAGACAGTCTGCTGAAAACATTACTTCAGAAATGGTCATTGTATCAGCACAGGTGAAAATATATGAAAGATTAGAATTATTAACTACAAAAGACATTAACCACTTGATCCAGTGTGGCCTGGCAGCAAAGGCAGCCAGCAGTGTCCTGAAGTGTATAAAGAGGAGCCTCGCCAAAAGAGTGAGGGAAGTGGTTGTCTCCCCATGCTCATTGCTTGTTAGACCACCTGTAACCAATTATATCCAGTTTTAGGGCCCCAGTTCAGGTGTACTGATCTGGCTGGGATGGGGTTACCTTCCTTCATAGCAGCCTGTGTGGTGCTATGTTTTGCATTTGTGCCTTAAACAGTGTTGATAACACACCAGTGTTCTGGCTATTGCTGAGCAGTGTTTGCACAGTGTCAAGGCCGCCTCTGCTCCCTCCCAGTGAGTGGGCTGCAGATGGGCAAGAACAGCTGACCCCAACTGACCAAAGGGATACTCTCTAACGTACGACGTTGTGCTGAGCAATAAAAGCTGGGACAGAGGAAGAAGGAACTAGAATTTTTTTGTTACAGGAATCACTTCCTAGTTCACATGCAATCCATTGCATAGCATTAGTAAAAGGCCTTAGACCTTCATGAGCGGTGAACTTTCACCTAGCTACTGATGAAGTTCTACTGAACTCTTACTTAGTCGCGTGAGGGAAGGCCCTGAAACTGGTGTAAATTAGAAAGATAAGATAGCCACATCCATCAGCAGAGGTTGCCTCATCGAGAAACGAAAAAGAACGGCCTGCTTGGAGACAGTGAAAGGATCCAATGAGGAAAAAGGAGACCCCAGACCCAAATACTCCAACTGGACTAAACCGTCTCACAAGGGGAGGGGAGCTTAGACTGTAAGGGTATAATTGTCCAGAGAGTCTCTGGTTCGGGGTCCGTCTCCAGAGGCACTCAGCTCAAGCTGTTCTTCACCACTGTACCGCTTAATAAATTCAACTGGTATACGTCATGTCAGAGATTCTGCTTCAGGAAACCTAGGGTTGAGCCTGAGGGAAGAGAAAGCACCCAAGAGAGACTCTGTGTGTGTGTGTGTGTGTGTGTGTGTGTAGAGTCGAAAGGCGCACACGTCGGCTCACTGGAGTCTCCTGCTGCAAAGGGACTCCAGACCCAGCAGTTAAAGTCTCGGGTGGTGTGTGTGCAACTCCTTGATTGGTGTGTGAATGCTCAGGCAGCGGCTTCTCCATTAATGTTTTTTCATTCAAAAGTCTTCTGTGTGGAGACTGGCTGGGCATCATTTTTGCTTGTGGGAAGTGGTGAGTGGTTGCCTTTGCGTTGCTTGTTATTATTATTGCTTGTTGATTTTTAAAAAATCTCTTTCTTTCACCTGCTAAGCTGTCTTTATCTTGACCCACAACTTTCCGTGCTTTATTTCTTCCTGTTCTCTCTCCTGTCCCAGTGGGGAAGGGGGGGAAAGAGTGAGCGGCTGCGTGGCTGCCGGGCTATTGGCCAGAGTCAATCCACCACATCAAGGAAGACGTTGACAACTGGGAGTGACTTCAGTGGGAGGCTGCCAAGATGCGCAGGGGCTGCAGCACTTGCCTGGGGAGCAGAAACTGAGGGAAAGGGCTGCCTTCGGCCTGGGAAAGGGAAGGTCTGGGGAACCTCATAGCAGCCAGCCAGTCCCTGCAGGGAGGTTTTCAGGAAGATGGAGCCAGTCTTGTCACCGTGGTGCTTGGCAGGACGATAATAGACGATAGTCAAATGTTGAAATAAGGAATGTTGAGGCTGGAGATAGGGACAATCTTTTTCTCCATAAGGGCATCCAAACATTGAAGCAGGTTTCCCAGAGATGTTTTCCTGTCTTTGTCCTTGGACATTTTCCAGCCCCCATGTGGCAAAGCCTTGAGCAAAGTGGTCTGACTCCGTAGCCGATTCTGCTGTGAGCATGAGGTTGGACTGGAGACCTACTGAGGTCCCATTCAGGAGAGTGGAAAACTAAATGATGCTGTGGTTCCTTCCTCTCTAGGTGTGCCCTTGATGACAGTAGGGAAAGCTGTCAGGTTCCCCGTGACCATGGAAGTAAGTCAGATGCTGGCATAGTCAGATCAGCTGAAGTTGTCTTCTCCTCCTCCAGGCAGTGTTGCTCAGATGCAGGACTGCTTCACAGGTATCCCCAAACAGCCCTGGTTATTTCCTTTGCTTCACCATTCATTCCCTTTTCATTCTTTTCCCACCTCTCAAGTCCTGCTCTTTAACCATCCTTATCCCCACCCATGCAAAAAGCCAAGGACTTTTCACTGTTTATCCAGTGGCCCTGCATTTGCTCACTTTGAACCTTCCTTTGGTGTCTCTGAGGTGGTTACTGTGGTGCTTTCTACCTCGCATTGCAACTCAACTTAACGCCAGTACTCTTTTCTTCTCTGTAGTGTCCTGCAGCTACTTAAGTTCTGATCTTGTTAGAGGCACCACGACTCAGGATGGCCGTTGGCACGCATACTTTAAAAGCTGGACTGTTGGAGGTTCAGTCCAGAGGGACCTTGGCACACCTGGGATTTGGCCAGCAGAAACCTCAAGGTTTTGAAGGAAAAGCTCAGAAACAACTCCATGCAGCAGCATGGACAGGGACCTGACTGACTAAGGGAACTGTGACAATGCCATATGAGTCAGTGGTTCTCACATTTCGAAAGGAGAGTGGAGTGTCTGGAGGAGGTCTGCCAACTTGAAGTGAAGGGCCTAAAGGATGAGCTGTGGGGAGAGTCTGAGGGAGCTGGGTGTCTGTAGCCTGCTGAAGTGGAGGCACGGGTTTACCTAGCAAGAGCCTGCACCTGCCTGGAGGGATAACGGAGCCAACCTGTTTTCTGCAGTCACCATTGATACGACAGAAGGAACAGCCACAAGCTGCCTCTTGGGAGCTTTAGGCTGAACCTCAGGAAAAATAAAATGGACTAGGAGGAGCGTTGCCATGATCTCCACCTTTGGAGCTCTTCAAGTTTCAGCGCCGCAAAGTCACGGCCAGCCTGGAGGCTGGACTAGAGACCCCCTCGCAGCAGTCTCTTTCCCAACAGGCCTGTGCCTTGCCACATGTCATATGAGAAGAGACTAAGCTGGAGGAGAGGGTCTCTACATCACAGGACAATTCAGGGTGGAAGGAGGGTCAGGAGGTCTCTAGAGTTGCACTGGCTCCAAGCAGGGCCAGCTCTGAGGTCAGACCAGCTTGCTCGCTAAATGCCAGAATCCGGAGAAAGAGTTTACACATGAACCAGGCATCTGTGCCGCCGTTACAGAAATGGAGACAAGGCCTTTGACCAGCTCCCTGAACACAGCTATTGGTACGTCATGCCCCCTGAGAACATCCATCCTCCCGGGAACATCCATCTTCTTGTCCAAAGGAGTGGGATCCTTATGCAACTATCCTGCCATATCTCCAGACCATGGGGTGCTTTACACTGTAAACAGAACTGAAGGAAAGCCTCTGACTTGGGTACGGTCAACTGAATTGCTAAAAGAGGGCAAGATGGAGGGATCTCGGAGCTTCCAGGTTCTTCCTGAAGATAGAAGGCCTCAGATATAGGAACAGAAGATAACAGTTTTGAACTAGCCTAGGCTTTAGATCATTTCACATGTGATGGCTCTGCTCCATCCTTTCAGTCATTGGCACCCAGAAACCTCATCTGCTTTTCCTTCCTCTCCTCCCAAAAGCTGATCAAGTGATGGGAAGAAAGGAAGGAGAAAGGCCCTAGGCCTCTGTGACTCACCTGGGCTCTGGCACTTGGAGGGCCACAGTGTCATCCATTGTACACCCCATAAAGAATCAAGCTGGGAAGTGACTCTTCACGTACAAGTGAACAAGGTCGATGGACAGGCAAGGCTATGTCTGGAGACCAGTACACCTAGAGCATCGATCAAGCTGGGGCTGAAACTCAGGCCTGGTCTTCAATGGTCACCTGGGCCCATGGACAGAGGTGTGGATGGAGGCCCCAGGTGAGGCTGATTAGGGTCCTGAAGGCCTGTGGATGCTCTCAGGGCCCTGACACTGCCCCCATGGGATCCCACCTGCCAGTGCCCTCAATAGGCCAAGTTCTCATTCCCGCATGTGCAGGGTCTGTGCTCGGCTACTCTCCTTCCCCGCTTCTGTGCAGATCTGGGAGACCACAGTTTCATGCTGACTACAACCAAGGCTGAAACTGGTCTTCCCATCCCTGACCAACTTTTCCTCTTTTGGGAGTACAAGGTCCAGGTGAGCCTCAGACTGGGTGGCACAGTTAGAAGCTGACCCACACGCAACATCCTGTTGCATGTCCCATAGAGAACATCCACACATCTGACCTGCTCTGGTAGCAAGCAGGGCATCCTCCACTTCTCGCCTTCCCTGTTAGTCTCGCCTAAAGATGTTGTATCTCCGTCAGTCACAAAAGCTGTGGGAGCTGTCCTTTTCCATCTTGACTCTTGCTCCCCTAACGTCACAGCTTTGCGATGGCATGTTGTCCTCCTGCTGTCTGTGCTCCAGGCTGTGGGCTTTGGTGCACATTAGGCCTGTAGCACCTCAGATGTGGCACCAGGGCCAAGGGCAGATTTGTCACATGGACACCTGATACCAAAAGATTGGCCCTCTTTGTGTGGAAAGGCTTCACAGCCGATGTGTGCTGGAGTGGATGGCAGGAGGCAACATAATGATGAAGGAGGTTCTCACAACGAGAGCAAAAGCTGCAGTCCCCAAGACCAGACAGAAAACGGCCTTGGGCTGTGCAGCCCTGGCAGGAGAGGGGTTTGTTGTCCCAGGTGACACTTGCAGCAATGAGTGGGGCCTGTGACAGAGGTGAAGCCGATCTCCAAGAAGGACAAGCTGCTGCTGAGAAAGTCCCCGGGGGAGGACAGCCTGTCATCCAGCCACACTGTGGACATCATGCTGGGGGCTGACTGGCTAGATAGCAGCTCTGCAGAGAAGTACCTTAGGGTCCTGGAGGGCAAGCAGCTGAGCATGAGCCAGCCAGGCAGCCTCGCAGCAAAGGCCAGCAGCCTCCTGGGCTGCATTAGGAAAAGCATTGCCGGCAGATGGAGGGAAGTTAACCTTCTCCTCCACTGAGCACCGGTGGGCCACATCTGGAGTGCTGTGTCCAGTGCTGGGCTCCCCAGTGCAAGAAAGTTGTTGACCTGCTAAAGCAAGGCTATCAAAGGGCCACAAAGCTGATTTAAGGGACCGCAGCATCTTCCATAGGACGGAAGGCTGAGAGGTCTGGGACCGTTAAGCCTGGAGAAAAAATTGCTCAGGAGTGTGGAGTAATAGGGCACGGACTGTGGCAGGGCTTCAGGCCAAAGACCTTTATTGTTAGCGTAGCGTGCTTTTTATACAAATACAGCGCGTTCACGCACCTAAAAGTGCTACCCGGTTGGCTATTGCTTTAAGTCCACGCGACTCTCACAGAGGCAGGATTGGTCGCCTCTGTATGTCCACGCGCTCCTTTGCTTCTTCTTAGTTGTTTACCACAGCTCCTTCTCTTCAAGGTTGAGCCCTGCAGGTGTCCGGCTGTTTACCAGCTTCTCAATGCCACAGCTCCTTCTCCTTAAGGTCGAGCCATGCAGGGTGATCCCAATATCACCCCCTTTTTGTTTATCTATAAACAAAACCTGATGGTTCATTCGCAACCCGAGGACTGTGAGGAAGATGGACCATCTGTACATTCTTCTATCGTCCTGCACCACGAACTCAGCCCAGCAGTCGGTAGGTGCCAGCTTTACATGGGCGTCCCCACGGAGGCAACGGTGGCCTTGCCGTACACCGGCCCACTGCCCTTTGGGAAATCCCGGTATTTATACATTTGCAGAGGAACGAGTTTCGACACACGTGGCCAGCGAGTGTCAGAACACGCCTTGGTTGCCACCTTTCAACACAGAGAGCCTATGGCATACGCGCCCGCTGGCCAGACGTGCTGCACGTGCCCCAGCCACCCTGTCTGTTGGTTCGTAGGCTTTGTTCACGCGGCATATTACCGTAATCCAGCAGTCACATATCAACCATGCTCAAGCCAATAGCAGAATGTTACAAGGCAAACAAAATTGTGAATTGTGCTTTATATTCCTCCGTTACTGCATGCCTTCCCCATCCTCCCCTAACCTTGATCAACTTTCTTATCTCTTGGGCTGTTTTCTCTCACCCAGCATAGTATCTGTTTCTTACCCAGCCATCCATTTTCTGATATTCTAACTGCAGTTTTCTCACAGGCCAAAATTCCATCTGTTAACCCCTCCGTATGTATACGATAATTGGCGATAATTTCCATTTCTGCCGACAAGCTAACTATTGCTTTTTCTAGCTGAGATAAACGTCTGAGTCCCAAACAGGATTCCAATTGAAGTTTACAATGTATTACATTATATACATTAACCACTCTGCTAGACTTAGGCTTGCGGTCATACAAGGATACGTAGGACAGAAGGTTACACTTCATCACACGAATCAGATGAACATATTTCACATAGCTGTACTACTCCTCGTGATGGGAAAAGCGCCCGTACAAAGCTATGATAACCTTTATTATATCTCACCAAGGGATTTGTAGTTATAGAGTGCTTTGCCCTAAAAGCTTTCCATGTTCCTCTAATGATACCGCTAATTTCAGTCTGATTAATTATCTGTGTTATAAATGATTTAGTCCCAAACAGGATTCCAATTCAAATGTACAATTTATTAAGCGAATAGAGGCAAGCAAACAGCGCTGGGTGCGCCGGGAGTCTCCGCTCCACCAAGACGCACGCGGTACAGCTCCTGTTCCTGGTTTATATCCTGTCCGTTAATACATATTCATGAACAGGCGTGTCTTCTTTGGCGCATGCCCTCTTCTCCTTCTAGGATCTTCTCGAATCTTCCTCAGCGTGATCCTGTTCGCTAATACATATTCATGAATAGGCGTGTCTGCTAATACATGTTAATGAACAGGCGTGTCTTCTTCAGCGCATGCCCTCTTCTTCTGCTAGAGTCTTCTCGAATCTCCCTCGGCGTGCCCCCAGGATGACCCCAAACCGTATGCATGCACTTTCTTTACACAATACTATGCGGTCAGTGGTCAAACTGGTTTGAGCTGATATACCAGCCAAGTAGTTTAACTTTCTCCTGTAAAATACCCCTTTTTATGGTGCAGGAGAAATCCATAAAAGTCCAGAAGCTTACACTTCATCACACGAATCAGATGAACATATTTCACAATCCCCCATCTTTTTCTTTATAGTATTGATTCGTGTTTTCGTTTCCAATTGAGTACTGCAGATACCTGCATTCCTTGTATAACCGAGTAGATTAATCTAGTAACAATTCCCCACATATCCCCAATACAACTATCCCGATTTTAGTAAGCCAATCACCACCCATAAAATCTCCCCAAAATCCTCCTAGATTGATTCCATTCCAAGTTTATCTCTCAGGAGGCCATTCGTTATACACCTGGACTCCTAGTCGCTCTCCCTAATTTATGGGTAACAGGAAAAAACTAGGTTTTATTGTTGATTACACGTACGGGCTGTACAATTAGAAAAGGTCCTCAGTTTTCCCATTTTTCTGGGGTAAACCCCAGCTGGACTTGTTCCAATATTGACTACAGTTATTTGCCGTAGTCAGAGTCAAGGAACTCACCCCAAGTAGAACTAGAAGAGGTCCGGTCAGGGCCATAGTGGTCGGCGGTCACAGCCCAAAGGGGTTGCAGCCCTTGGCAGACCCTTTTTAAGCCGCAACACCAGTTCCCCTCCGGTCTTGCCCTCTTCCTTCCTTTAAGGGGGTGCTTTCTTAGTACCCAAATTAATTGAGCACTGCTTGTGAAGGCCAGAGCTTTGCTAGATCAGTGGTTTGTCCAGACCTGAGCACTTGCCCGAGCCTGGCGATCCTCTTTATTTGCAAGGCTTTATGGCTACAGAAAACTGCCAGTTAGCCTGCAGTTCTTACAAATAAACACCACCTTCTACACCAAGGACAAATTCTAGTTCCAGCTCCTTTTTCCTGTTCTTCTTTTGCCAACAACTCCTTCCGATGATACTCGTTTGGAGTACCCATTGTTGTTTCCTATTACCCTTTCCCATTGTTTTCCAAACTTGGGGATTACTTATATTGCTCTCCATAGCTTCCCATGGCCATCGTTCACCTCGATTTGTTCCACCACAAACGTAACAATTAGTTATATTCAATGACTTAGCAATGTTTTCAGCAAGATTTACAAGTAGATTGTTAGCAACTGTGGGAATTTCATGTTTCACTCCTGTTTCTATTACAGGAGTAGCCGCAATAAAATTCCCACAGCAATTTAGTCAGATGTGACCTTCCACTCCTTCCCTGGACCTTTCACTCGTGACACATGTGTCCATCCTTTTTCAGCAGTTCTCACAGCTGTTTCTGTAGTGAATAAAACAAGGAAAGGTCCTTCCCAGAGGGGAGATAGGTTTCCTTCTTTCCATGTTTTTATCAGAATTTTATCTCCTGGTTCTAACTGATGAATTGCAAATCCTAAAGGTGGTGTTTGGGCCACCATCCCAATCTCTCTTCATTCTTTTAATCTTTTTCCAATGGTAATTATATCTTGTTGGATACTATGATCCTCAATTACATTGTTCCCCAGAGGCATTCCTTGAAAATAAGGCATGCCATAGAACATTTCATATGGCGATATTCCAGTCTCACTGTATGTTTTTGTTAAGTGCCAATGGTAAACGTTTCGTCCAGGGCATTTGTGTCTCAATCATTAATTTAGCCAATTGTTGTTTTATTGTTTGATTCATTCTTTCTACCTTCCCTGAGCTTTGTGGGTGCCACAGAGTGTGGTATTCCCACTGAATACCTAATGATTGACATAATAGTTTTATTATTTTAGAAGTAATGTGTGTGCCCTGGTCAGAATCAATGTACTGGATTATCCCATATCTAGGTATCAAATGTTCTAATAAAATTTTTACCACCATCTGTGCCGTAGCTCGTGCTACAGGGTACGCTTCTACCCACTGTGTTAAATGATCTACTATTACCAATAAATATTTTATCCTCCCTACCTTAGGCAATTCAGTGAAATCGACTTGTACTTTCTCAAAAGGTCTGTAAGCTGTTTTTCTCCCTCCCGTGGCTGCTTGTCGAAACACTGTCTTATTTACCTTTTGACAAATTAAGCAACCTTGTGTAATTTGCTTTGCTATTTCAAAAATTCCAATACAACCAAATTGTTTAAGAAAATGATCACTTAACGCTTTTGTACCCCAATGTGTTTGTGCATGCAAACGTTCTAATAATCGCCTGGTGTAGGCTTTTGGCAGCATTTCTCGCCCATCGGGCAGTGCCCATTTTCCTTGTTCTAATTTAGCTCCTATTTTCTTCAATTTTGTTTGTCCTTCTGGGGTAAACTCCTTCTCTCTTTCCTCTCGTCCTTCTTTGCTGGTGTCCTCCTTTGTTTGTATGACATTAATTTTGGCAACTTTAGTCCTCAAGGCTGCTTCCTGGGCCTCTTTAGCTGCTAAGTTATTTCCTCTAGTTCGGTAATCACCAAAAGTCCCTTTTGGTGTCCCCTCACATGTACCACTGCTATCTCCTTTGGTTCTCTTAACGCCTTTAAAATTTTTACTATTAATTCTTGATGTATTAAATTCCTCCCGTGAGTATTAATCCAACCTCTTTCTTCCCAAATTTTTCCAAAAGTGTGGACCACCCCATATGCGTATTTAGAATCTGTAAATACAGTCCCGCTTCTTCCTTTTAATAATTCCAGGGCCCTACATAGGGCATACAGCTCACAAGCCTGAGCTGACCATGATGGACTCAGAGGTCCTGATTCCACAATTTCTAAGTCCTTATTAATTATTGCATATCCCGATTTTCTCTTCCCTTCTACCACTCGGGAGGAGCCATCTATAAACAGCGCTTCTCCATTTTACAACTCAGCATCTCTTAGATCTGGTCTCACCTTAGTCTGGGTCTCAATTACCTCTAAACAGTTATGTTGTAATTCCTCTGATGGTTCTCCAAACAAAAATTGTGCTGGACTCTGAGCAGAAGTCACCCTCAGTTCTAAGTCAGGGGAGTCTATTAGTATTGCTTCATACTTTAGGGTCCGGCTGTCCGTTAACCATTTTTCCGCTTCTTGTTGTAAAACATTTCTGACATTGTGTGGGGTATACACTTTTAAAGGAGCACTAAAGGTAATCTTCCTAACTTCCTCTATTAATAATGCTGTAGCAACCAAAGCTTGGAGACAAGCAGGCCATGCTCTGCTTACTGGATCAAGTAACTTAGAACAATGCCCCATGGGTTTTTTGGATTCCTGCCCAGTCTTGAGTAAGAACTCCATATGCTGTCTGGCTTGATGTATTCACAAAGAGATAGAAAGGTTTTTCTAGATCTGGGAGGCTCAATACAGGTGCTTGTATTAATGCCCTTTTTACTTCCTCAAATCTCTGATCAACTTCAATAAACCACTTAAGTTGGTTATTAGTTAATTTTTCATATAAGAATTTTACTTTATCACTATAATTTTCAAGCCATGGTCTACAATATCCTACTAATCCCAGTATTTGCCTAATTTCCGTTTTAGTCTGTGGGGGTCTTAAGGATAGAATCCCAGATACCCTATCAGGATCTAACTTCTTCCTTCCCTTACTCAGCCAATGTCCTAAATATTTTACTTCTTGTTCTACAAACTGTAGCTTTGATCGGGACACCTTTAATCCCTTTTCCCCTCGAAAATTTAACAATTTAATGGTGGTTTTTCGGATCCCCTCTTCAGTTTCTCCTGCTACTAATGAATCGTCCACATATTGCAATAATTTTACCTCCTTAGGTATTGTGAAATCTTGTAGAATTGTTTCTAAAGTTTGTCCAAATAGATTTGGTGACTCCGTAAACCCTTGTGGTAACACAGTCCATCTTAATTGTTGTTTTTGTCCTGTTTCGGGGTCCTCCCACTCAAAGGCAAAATAATCTCTGGATGCCTCATCCAGAGGACAGGCCCAAAAAGCATCTTTCAAATCTATTACACTATACCAAGTATGTTTGGGAGATATATGACTCAATAAAGTATAAGGATTTGCCACCACAGGGAATTTAGTGATTTTTCGCTGATTTACAGCTCTTAAGTCCTGCACCATCCTGTATGACCCGTCCGGCTTTTTTACGGGAAGAATGGGCGTGTAACGAGGTGACATACATGGTTCTAGGGTTCCTTTTTCCAAAAGTCTGTCAACTACAGGTTTTAATCCTTTTCGACCCTCCATAGGTATAGGGTATAGCTTGATTCTAATTGGGCGGTGCGGATCTATTATTTGAACGCTTATGGGGTTCATTTTGTCTTTCCAGTTTCCCCTTCCTTATACCACACTGAGAGGTTAATAGCTTCTTCATCCTCTTGTGTTAAAGTGTATAATTTAATCTGCAATTTGTCCCCTTGACTCTGAATGCTCAAGTTTAACTTCAAAATCAAATCCCTTCCTAATAAATTGTATTCCGCTTCAGGGAGCAAAAGTAAATCATTAAGACAAATTTTCTTTTCTGTTTCTACTTCTACATCTTTCAATATATTTACTTTAAAAGGCTCTCCTTTTGCTCCTGCTACTGACACGTAACTCTTCCCTTTTTCTATTCCTTTTGGAAGTTTTTGAATGGTTGACTTTTCGGCCCCTGTATCCACTAAAAATAAAACTTCCTCTTTATGGGGACCAATCAATAATTTTATCAAGGGCTCTGTTGATGTTGAAGTCCCCAGAAGATAGAGCCCCCGACACCCCTAATCTTCTTTGAACATCTTCTCATCTTGTTCCCGCTGACGGCAGTTCTTCTGAACATGTCCCCTCTTGTTACAGTAGTAACAGACGGGAATTGTAAATCTTCCTCGATAAGGCTGTCCCCGGGGTGTCTGCTCTATTCTTTTTTCCCTTTTCTCTCCAGGAGTCGTCTTATTTTTCTGACTTTCCCTTACTGCTGCTACAAAAATTTTTGCTTTTGCTTTTTGT
This sequence comes from Phaethon aethereus, assembly GCF_964289735.1. Lineage (NCBI taxonomy): Eukaryota > Metazoa > Chordata > Aves > Phaethontiformes > Phaethontidae > Phaethon > Phaethon aethereus. The sequence goes on along the minus strand of NW_028114064.1, from coordinate 125,545 downwards.
TTTTCTTCGTCCCTCCTAACATAGACTTTCTGGGCTTCTCTAAGTAACTCCTCTAATCCTCTTTCTTGCCAATCCTCCAATTTTTCTAATTTCCTTCTTATATCCCCCCAGGATTTAGCTACAAATTGTGTTCTAAGGAGTGCGGTCCCAGCCACTGTATTCGGATCAATTCCAGAATACATTGGTAGGTTTTTCCTCAACCTCTCCAACCATTCTGTTGGAGATTCGTCTTTCCCTTGTTGTTCATTAAATGCTTTAGTAATGTTTTGCCCTCGGGGAACCGCTTCCCTTATTCCCTGTATGATTAACGTTCTCAAATCCCTCATATTTTGTCTTCCTGGGGGTTGTTGATGATCCCAGTGGGGATCCACATTTGGCCATTTCTGATCTCCCGGGGGTCCTGCCTGACTCTGTCTTTCCCAAATTCTCATTCCAGCTTGTCTAATCATTCCCCTTTCCTCAACAGTGAATAGGATCCCTAAAATGGACTGTATTTCTTCCCAGGTATAAGTATTGGGGCCTAGGAATTGGTCCAATTTTTCAGCTACTCCGAGGGGATCATCTAATAGGGTCCCCATTTCTTTCTGGAAATTTCTCACGTCTGTGGTATTTAACGGGACTGCCACAAACCCCATGCCTCCCTGATTGCCTCCGAGGGGTACTTCTCGTAAGGGATATAGAGAAGCTCCCTCAGATACAGCAGTCCTACTTCTCGTACATGCAGCCGGAGGTCGATCTAATTCCGGTGCTGTTGGTGGTGGAGATAGGGGCAACGGTGGTACAGAGAGAGGTACTACGGCCACCGGAGGGGGAGCCGCCGCCGGAGATGGATTATTAGAACATGGAGGCGGTAGGTTATCCAGTGGCTCCCATTTATCATCTTTTTCCTTTTCACTTTTCCCCTCTTCTTCTTCCTCAAACTTTTCATCTGTTTTTAATGTAAGTATTGAGGCTGGAAAAGAATGTAAAGTTCTGTCCCATAATCCTGCATAATCACTTTCCTCCTGACTAAAAGGTTCCTTTGAATTAACATCTATATTTAAGGCCTGGCAGACCCAGTCTTCAAAAGATCCAAAAACGGGCCAAAAGACATGTGGTCTCAAACGTTCTTTTGGCCATTCTACCATACAATATTGAACTAATTTTCATTTACTTTTTCCTTTTCTGGGGCCCCTATCATTCCAATTTTCAATCATTATTCCTAATGGACTCTCCGGAGGTATTTCTAGTAATTCGCTCCCTTTCTTGTGGTCCTGGGGTCTCGATTTCGTCTGACCCATCTAGGAATTTTTACTGTGGCAATTCCTACAGCCCTTGGCTACCAGTAAGAGTGTCTTGCAGGGGGTTTAGGACCTATCACCCACCCACGAATCCTATAAGAATCACTTCGGTCCTTCACCGGCCAAGTCCCTCGCGGGAGATTGGAACCGCGGTTAGAAGACCTCCACAATCGCTTCGGAACGAGGTTCCGTCTCAGTCACACTCTTACACACACAGGCAACTGAATCCCACCCAACCGAACGGTATACACCTTAAATACTTACGACTCCGTCGTCTTCGTTCGGATCTTCGCGCGCAGAATTACGGGCAAAATAAACTGCTGCAGCCGGCAAGGGAGCTCATAAAAAATCAAATTCTTTGCTTGCCCCTATTCAGGTTCAGGATGGCGTTAGTCCCGACCCGACCCGATCAGGAGCCACCAAAAGGTGGGGCGCCCCTCCTAGATCAAGTCAGAATTCAGGAACCAAGACCATCCCGGACGAGCCCCCAATTGTTATAAATGATTTCGTCCCAAACACGATTCCAATTCAAATTTACAATTTATTAAGCGAATAGAGGCAAGCAAACAGCGCTGGGTGCGCCGGGAGTCTCTGCTCCACCAAGACGCACGCGGTTCAGCTCCTGTTCCTGGTTTATAACCTGTCCGTTAATACATATTCATGAACAGGCGTGTCTTCTTCGGCGCATGCCCTCTTTTCCTGCTAGAGTCTTCTCGAATCTTCCTCGGCGTGCCCCCAGGATGACCCCAAACCTTATGCATGCACTTTCTTTACACAATACTATGCGGTCAGTGGTCAAACTGGTTTGAGCTGATATACGAGCCAAGTAGTTTAACCTTCTCCTGTAAAATACCCCTTTTTATGGTGCAGGAGAAATCCATAAAAGTCCAGAAGATTACACTTCATCACACGAATCAGATGAACATATTTCACACCTCTAAGTATGGATCTGCATGTGGCCCACAATCTAGTAATGTTTCTTGCATATGGACCACCCCTGATCATAAAAGACGTTTTAAACAATGGGTGAAGAGACCCCATTATACCATGTCATTGGAACCAGACAGGCTATGGAATTGTATAAACAAGATAAATTGTTACAATATGGATGATTATCTATGGATACCGTTTGCCTCAGACCTCCATCACGCCTTAAGAAGTATATGCCTGTGCCACAATTACAGTGCTCCAATCCCTAGCTTACAGACAGCATGTCAGATAGAATCCTCTAAACACATGGCTAGTAAATGTAGGATTCCTTCCCAACATTATAAAAAACGGATGCAAGACTCATGAGCCAGTAGTAAAGAGCACAAGTACCACTCTAATGTATCCTGCACTGCTTGAGACCGTATGGGTATGTTCTAATGAAGAGATATCAGATTACAGTCAACCCTATTGGGATGGGTTAGAATGCACTTTAGGAATTCCACAAGTTTATCTCCCATAATAGCTTTTAATCATACTCAGGAGTCATTCACTGTAGTCATTAATGAAACCAAGAGGGTACAGAACAAAGAGAAATGTATTGCCCTCCGTGTCACGGCCAAGCTATTATACAGCAGGGATGAGAGTAAGCTTAGCAATGGGATTGTTTTGGACTTCTTCGGCTGTGATAATTGAAAATTGATTATATCTAGAAAATCTACCATGGCAAGGAGAGACTCTAGCTAATTGTATGCAGCCAGCCAGCAAGGCTAAGCAACACCCAGCTTGTACCCACGAGCAGCCTCACAGATGACTTTAGAAAATCAATTAGCATTGAATATGGTACTACTAAAGGAGAACAGCGTTTGTGGATGGCTGAATAACACCTATCCTGGCAAAACCTGCTGTCAATTCCAAATGTGTCCGCTACTCTGCATCAAGCTAGAGATGAAATGCAAAAAACTGTGGACCAAACCCATGAGCTCAATGAGAAGATGAAACCAAGCAACTGGCAATGAACGAGGTGGATTTAAAATATTTTCAGTTGGCTCAGATTAAAAGTTAGTGGATGGGATCATAGTCTAACCCAGTATGTATTAATGTTTATCATAATTGTTATTGTTATTGTCCGTATTTGATTGTCACGTGTGAAATCTATGATAACTAGAGCTGTAACCATGCGTGTTAAGAGGATCCACATCTATGATCCTGAATACATCCCTTTAATACCATCCCCTATTATAAATTGCGACGAGCGAGGGAAGGCAAGCAGTCGACTCAATATGAGTGATAAGGCAAGCTTCAACTTTATTGCAAAACCTTACACATATTTATACACTAAGTTCTACCTTATGCATACTTGTCTTACAATCATTGGCTTAGCCCTAAAGATTGCATTATCATACTCCTCCTACTTGCGGTTACTGCTACGTGGTCCGGGTTCCATCCTGTTTTTCTTATACAGTGCTGCTTCTTAGCTGTTTACCACAGCTCCTTCTCCTCAAGGCCGAGCCCTGCAGATGTCCAGCTGTTTACCAGCTTCCCAATGCCACAGCTCCCTCTTCTCAAGGCCGAGCCGTGCAGATATCTAGCTGTTTACCAGCTTCTCAATGCTGCAGCTCCTTCTCCTTAAGGTCGAGCCGTGCAGAGTGATCAAAACATCTCCCCCTTTTTGTTTTTGTATAAACAAAACCTGATGGATCATTCGCAACCCGAGGACTGTGAGAAAGATGGACCCTCTGTACATTCTTGTATCGTCCTGTGCCACGAACTCAGCCCAGCAGTCGGTAGGTGCCAGCTTTACGTGGGCGTCCCCACGGAGGCAACGGTGGCCTTGCCGTACACCGGCCCACTGCCCTTCAGGAAATCCCGGTATTACACATTTGTAGAGGAACGAGTTTCGACACACGTGGCCAGCGAGTGTCGGAACTCACCTCAGTTGTCACCTTTTAACACAGGGAGCCTATGGCGTATGCGCCCGCTGGCCAGACGTGCTGCACGCACCACAGCCCTCCCGTCTATTGGTTCGTAGGCTTTGTTCACACGGCATTTTTTCATAAATCGGCAGTCACATATCAACTTATGCTTAAGTCAATAGCAGAATATTACAAAGCAAAACAGATCTAGCTGTACTACTTCTAGTGATATAAACTACTCCTAGTGATAGAAAAAAGGTACTTGTATAAGGGTATGAAGACCAATATTATATCTTACCAAAGCATTTGTAGTTAGAGAACACTTTGCCTCAAAAGCTTTCCACGTTCATCTCATGATACCGCAAATTTCAGTGTGATTTACCCCTACTTTTTCTTTTGACTGAGGTGGCATCCAGATTGCGATGACACCTGATAGTGTCATGATGTGTCCAACGATGACGATGGCGACTGCCGCACCCATGGCCTCACCCACTTCGAGGCACCTGCAAAGTGGGTAAAACCATGGGTAAAACCATGGGTAAAACAGCCACCACCGTCAACCTCGTCCCCTGGTTAGCAGTTGAAAAGGTCCTTTCTCCTTCCTCAAATAATTTAGCACATATAAGGCTTTATTCAAACGTTCTTAGGGTAATGTGGTAGCCTCTCCCCCTTTTTGTTTTGAGCGTGATTATCTAACAAAGCTCATTCATTGGGTGTGTAAGATACTTGTTGGAGTTATTCGCTAGCCAAGCATTCTTTACTACCTTTTGAACCATTCCTTGTAGACAATGCAATAAACATGGTACAATAAGCATTAGTATTAAGATAACAAGTACTATAACAACTGCCCCTTTTATTAAGTCTTGTAACCATCCACTTAGGCCCAAACTTGACAGCTATGATTCGAGGTTTAGTGAACTTGTCTGTAACCTGTCTGTTAAGTCCTTCAGTTTTTGTAATTGTTGAGTTACCGACTGTGATGTATCTGTTAAATTCATACAACACATGCCATCAAACTCCTCACACCCGTGCCCTTGGGCCAAAAGTAGGAAGTCGATAGCTGCCCTATTTTGCAATGTCGCATGCCTTATTGAGTCAGTTTCCATTAACAAAGCACTGAGTGTTGCAGAAGTAGCATTGGTTTGTTTCGCTAGCCAACATCCCAATTTATTTAAAGTGGTTAAGCCTTGGGCAGCAGCGACCCCAGGGGCAAGGAAAGAGGTTAGTATGGTTTTGTCCGCAGTCCAAAAATCCAGTTGGTCATTGCACTCTTCCTGATATTTTCAAATCTGTCATCTTATTCTATGCCGTGGGGTAAGGTTCAATATCATAGAAGTGTTGGGAGTTAACAATGTTAGGTGCCCCAATGTGTAAGGACCACCTCTCAAACGGGAGGGAACACCGTGCCATGCACGATCACCACAAATCAAGAATATTCCTTTAGGGAGTCTCATTGGGACAATAGTAGAGCGCGAGATGTTGCTCGTTGTATAATTACACCAGTTGGTAGCATTCTGAAAAATGGCTAACGTGGGGTTTACATCCTGTGACCTGGTATCGTCCTGTCCTGTATAATTAAAATATAAACAGGTAGGGGCTGTCATGCATCCTAAAATACCCAACTCCTGCGGTTCCAACAACTCCTGTGGTCCGTGTGTCATCCATCCGTCCCACTTATCCATAGCTGCAGAGGTGTTTGTTATTTTTTAAAAACAAGGTTAGGTCAGGGGTGGTCTTCTTTACCACCATTGTCGAATCATAGTCCCCTAAGGGCAGACCAACTAAGCATGTTGTAAACAGATTCTCAGCAGTGGATGTAGATAAGCAAAGGTGGCCTTGGCCCGTTTGATTAGCTAGTGTAACCCAGATATTTTTTCTTGGTTGAACGGAAAACCACGCCTGAACCTGGCATATCAAACACGTGACTATCAGACTCACGAACAACGGGGTTTGCGTCCTGCGTCGGTAAAGGCTGTCATCCCATTCACTGGGGTCTCCGATCACATAGGCATTTCTTCAAACTGCTGATTAGCCAACAGTGACAATAATCTATCGGACGGATAGCTATTTGTAACCTGTTCTAAAAAATCAGAGATTGCGATCTGAAACTCCAGAGAACTGGCTAACAACCAATCTAAGTACTTTTGAGATACAGGAACATAAATTATTACAGGTTCTAATCCAGATATTTCTACAATTCCTTGTCTTCCCTTAATAATGAGTTGTGCAAATAATTCATATCTGGTGACCACTATTTTTCTGGGTTGATAGGAGAGAAAAACCCATTCTAATACTTTCAAACTGTTTGCTGTATTTCCTAACTGTACGGTCAATCCTAGTGGATATTGCCGTTCCCCTCCTGAATTAACTATCATAAGCGAGATACTCTCAGTAGGTGAACATCTGTGAGCATAGGTTGTTGCTATCTTCTCAGTAATTTTCTGCAAAGCCTGGTGTTGATCCTCGTCCAGTTGACGTCGCTCTGGAGCCTCCACCGAAGACTCCAGGAGCGGCATCAATGGCCTCAGATCATCATTAGTAATTCCGCAAATATTGCGAACCCACTGTATATCCCCCATTAATTTTTGGACATCAGAAAGATTTTCTATTTTCGCCTTAATCTTTATTTTTTGTGGGTGGACCACTGCCCTGGTAATAATCCAGCTCAAATATTGCCATGGTTCCTTCTTTTGAATTTTTTTCGGTGCTATTTTTAAACCCCGTTTTCCTAAATAGTGCTCTAAGTGCTGTAAAATGTGGTCTGCATTCAATTGTGTCCCTGCTATTAATATATCAACTATATAATGATACGTTATTAAATCTGGATACTTTTTCCACACCGGTTCTAGAGCCCATGCCACAAATGTCTGACACATCGTAGGTGAATTTTGCATTCCTTGTGGTAACACTACCCAATGATACTTTTTGCTAGCTCTCCTTTATTTACCGATGGTACCATAAAGGCAAACTTCTCTGCATCCTCAGCTGCTAAGGGAATGGTAAAAAAGCAATTGAAATATACTCTTCGATTCCCTGCAAAAGAAATGATACATTTGTGACAATAATTACGACGACATAGAACAAACCCACAACACCGTTTTACAAATATGGCATATTGAAGTTCCTGCTCTTGAACGTCCGGGGAGAGCCGCTGAGACAGTCAACGAGCCGTCATTCCGCATACAAAAGAGTGAAAGCATCAGCTGGCGGTACGTCGGAGTTGACTGCGTCCGTGGGACGTGTGACAAGGTCTTCAGGTCTTACTGCCAGCCGTACCGACCTGGTCGGTACCCACTTCGCTCCGTCCCCTCCCTCTCTGCCAAAGTCTCTTGTCTCATGCCTCGCCAATGTTGGGCAGGGTCGGATCTTGACTTGGGGGAAGAATCATCCCAGGCAGCCCCCTCCTGTTGCGGCACGCACGGGTCAGGAGGCGGGGGCCAAGGAGGACTCGCCACCTCCGTTGGTTGCGTTAGCGGGGGCGGGGGGCGGGCGGGGTGGGGGGGGAGGCGGGCGGGGGTTGCTCGTTCTCACCATTCCCAGCTCGGCCTCCCTTCTCTCCCGGGGCTGTGGCAGCGGCAGCTGCTGCCGCCGTCCGCTCTGATTTTATCCCCTTTATAGAGTCTCTGACTAATCGCCAGGTTGTTAGCACTTACGCGGCCGTATGATCCTCTTTAGAGGCTGCCTCAAACACCAATTTCCCTGCTTTCTCCCAGGTAGGTAACTCAAAAGCTGTTGCAGAGTCTGCTGCTAGCCCCTGGCTCTTCAAAACAGTCTCCAATAGCAATCGCCACGTTGTTGCTAGCTCCGCTGCTTGCCCATCTCCTTTCGAGACTCACCCCATTGATCTTTCACATGGGCACACAGGGGAACACTGAGTACATTGTTCTGGGCAACGTTGTCCCGTCTTGCCCTCACATACATCATCGTAGATCTGTTTCTCTGACTTATTTATGCAGCCGGTTTACTCGGTGCATCTGGCACCTCAGGAGGTGCAGTCAGAGTCGCTGAAGGTCCTGGACCCTCTGACTCAGTTAAAAAGGGATTGGTTGAAGACGGTTTAACAGCCTCCTCCATATCAGCTGCAGCTTTTCTCTCTGCCTTTAAGGCTTTTAATGTGGTTAACATCAACTTCCATGCCGTCACTAACTCTGCGGTGGTTTTATCTCCATTCCCAATATGTTCCTATAACATTTTTCCTATCTCCTCCCACGTCTCTGCCTTAAACGCCACGGACGCATCGGGGGGGTACCCTTTTTGGCACCAAATTAGAAGCCTTCTAAGTGTATATTCATCATATTTCAGTCCTCTCTTAGAGAGCATATGTGGCAGGAGTCTGACCATCGCCCCTTCTTCATGTGATGCGTTCTGCCTTTAGTTCTTTTAATGTCTCTAGGATCAACCTCCAGAGCGTCGTAAATTTTATACTGTCTTTGTTGCCTGTGCTATTCACTTTTCAGTTTTATATCTTTTCATGCAATTAATAACATCTCTCCAAGATTTCATTAATTTTTTTTGCTGATTTATCATCATCGATTACTAGATCCCACAATCAATCTCCATAAGAACGCCACTCGTCTACTTCAAACATACTTTCAGGGTCTTTAAAAGACCCTTTCGCTTTCCCTAACGTAATTAACCCAGCCAGATCTTTTAATTGGCTTACTCCCCGCTTTTCTAAAAAGCATTTTAAGATTTCGAACGCTACCTCTATTTCCATTGCGCGCTATGTTGACCTTCTTAATTATCCGGTCAATTATTTTTGCAGCCTTTTCCCATGGGTAGCCTTCTTTCGGACGGCGAACCCCTTCTTAATTATCCTGGGTTCAAGCACGGATCAGGCGCGCCGCGGCAGCGTCCGCCGATCTTCTGCTCCCTGGTCGCTGCTACCAGTGCTTCTCCGATCTCGCTGTCCGGTGAAAAACAAGGATGGGGTCCCTGTTCGGGCGCCACTTGCGACGAGTGAGGGAAGGCAAGCAGTCGACTCAATATGAGTGATAAGGCAAGCTTCAACTTTATTGCAAAACCTTACACATATTTATACACTAAGTTCTACCTTATGCATACTTGTCTTACAATCATTGGCTTAGCCCTAAAGATTGCATTATCATACTCCTCCTACTTGCGGTTACTGCTACGTGGTCCGGGTTCCATCCTGTTTTTCTTATACAGTGCTGCTTCTTAGCTGTTTACCACAGCTCCTTCTCCTCAAGGCCGAGCCCTGCAGATGTCCAGCTGTTTACCAGCTTCCCAATGCCACAGCTCCCTCTTCTCAAGGCCGAGCCGTGCAGATATCTAGCTGTTTACCAGCTTCTCAATGCTGCAGCTCCTTCTCCTTAAGGTCGAGCCGTGCAGAGTGATCCCAACAATAAATTACCAACCAACAAGAGAGGATGAAAACACAGGAAGGAGATGAATGCCTCGACCCACCTAAATACAAATTACACAATGTTCCTCTCAGTGAGTTGTGACTAAGGTCACAGGGTGGATAATGTGGGAAACCACTGTGGGTCTGTAGGGAGTAGCAGGGTTTGACTGGAGCAACACGCTCCTCTTCAAAAGCAACCCTGATGGGTTGCAGTCAGACAGTCTCATAACTGACTATTGTTGAGTGATGTCTGGGATGAGGCGAAAGCCTTGCAGCCTGATGTTCTACGGCAAGGCCACAAAGACCTCCATCAAACGTAAGCTGACCATTATTAATAACTGAAATTCTTATTAACTATTCATTCCTATTGATCGATGCTATTTGAGTTATATAGTATCTATCGGTCTACAACAAATAAATGAATAAAAAATTAATGAACTGATTAAGTTTTTATTAATCAAATTAGTCTAAATCAATCATTAATAATTACTTATTAATAACAGTCGTTACCTATTAAGATCGATTATTTTATTTATTAGTATTTTGTGGTACTGCATTAACACTACTGTCCTCCAGTTACTTATCATGTATTTTTTTTTCTTTATCATCACTCTGATTTACTGTTGTAATTATCTACTATCAATTCATCATTATTAATTATCATTAATTACACGTGCTACACGACGGCTCTGTTCCTCACCTAGAACTTGTTATCAGTAAAGTAGTTCCTTATTAACGTGATCTTAATCCACTGGATGTTAATTCCAGTAAATATTAATCTGTATTGCTCTATCGCTAATCATTACTTCGTATATTAATTACCGGTTAATGAATTATTTATTACATTCATTAACCATAGGTCGGTGTATGTTAATCCATCAAGAATTAGCAGAGAGTGCCAGATCAGCATTTGTCCTAAACCTGCTCTCCCCACTCCCTCCTCCCAAACCGCCCGCCTGCCCTCACCCCGGAGAGTTCTGTGTCAAGACACCCACACGCACCCTGCACACACCCCGTTTCTTTTTGATTGTCATTTTTTTAGCTATTTATTTATCTAGCCTCCCTCCCCCTAACCTTTTCTTACTCTTCTCTCTCACCACCGGGGACCGGGGACCGGGGACCAGGCAGAGGCGGCGGTGCCCAGCCCCAGCCGCCCGCCCTCCCCACCCCACCGCAGCGAGCCCCATTGCTACAAGGCCGCCAGAAGTTAATCTGCTTATGTGTAAACGTGGTGGCAGCTGAGGTATGTTTAAGAATACTGGTAAGTGTTGCTAGAAACCTACAAATATTTTCCGGGTGTTAACCGCGGGGTGCCAGCTTTGTGGGCCTACCACCCAGCACCCAGCTCTGCGCAGGTCTGGAATAAACCGGTATCTCGTCTCGGTGTGTGAGACTGGCCTATCGCACGCCGGGAAACGAAACCGCCTTTTCGGACACCACCATCAGCAAAGCAGCGACCCCGCTTTGCCTGAGGCTGCTGGGCCTGTCCTCTGGGCGCTGCTCACCACTGGAACGCATCCCGCTGGCGACGGACACGCCGACGGCCGCTAGCGAGAGGCGCGGCCCACCTCTCCGGCAGCCGGAGCCCGGCCTCGGGGACGCAGGTCTCTGCCCAGGCCGAGGCACGGGGCTGCTGCTTTCCCAGGGACGGCTTCAACCGGGAGCCGAGCCGAGCACATCGCCCGCAGGCGGACACCGAGGCGGGCCACAGCGCAGGCTGTAGCAGAGAAGGCGGCGTTGTCCACAGCGTTACCAGACTTTTTCGTTTCTTACTGCGTGCACACCCGCCACACACGCTCCCAAACCGGCCCCGGCACGAACCCCTCGCCCGCGGCCACACGCACACACGGAGACACCCCCCCTCCCCCTTCCGCCAGCAGTTTTGCCGGCCCGGGGAAGGAAGGAAGGCGGGAGACTTTAGGACCCCGCGGCGTCCCTGCCGCACCCGTGCCCCCCTCCCGCCTTTCGTCCTCAGTCCGTCGGTCGGCCAGTCCGTCGGTCAGTCACCCTGCTGAAGGTATGCGAGGCACAAAGCGGGGGTATTGTTTAGGCTCTGTCAGGAGTCAACGAGGCGCAAGCCTGAGGGAAGGAACAAGGCAACCGCAAAGGGAACGCAACTGCCGACCTTTGAGTGAACTATCCTAAGTAACATCTAATTAACATCGACTCGGCATAGCACAAGCCTGCCCTCCGGTAGGGGAAGACCCCTACCCACAGAAGCCCCTTCCTCACGGGGCACGCGCAGTAAAAAAGGAGGACGCTGTCGCCGTGGAGACGAGGCTTGCGGGAACCAACAGGCGCAAGGGCGCCTGCGCCAGCTCTCAAGAAAATAACGGTGACTTGTTGCTCGGAGCGTAGAAATATTTTCCCTGCGTTAACCGAGGCGCGCCAGCTTTGTGGGCCTACCACCGGCACCCAGCTCAGCGCAGGGGCGGAAGAAAAGCCGCCGTCTCGACTCCGTGTGTTTCCCGGCGCTCTGCGCACCGGGTGACGGAACCCGCGTTTGGCACAACAGCCCCGCTGCGCGCGGGCCGCCGCCGCCGCGCGGTGAAAACCAACGAACGCGAACGGCGGGGGAGGTGAAAAACGAAAAGAGAAAAAAACCCCCAACCCAACCGACCCAAACAGAAACCTCCGAAAAGCGCCGCCATCCCCCCTCCCCCAGCCAGCCTCTGCGCCAGGCTCCCTCCCCCGCCGCCGGGGGGGCCGGTTGCCGGGCAGCGGGGCACGCGCGGCTGCAGCCCCGCTTGCCCCCCGCTGCTCCGGGGCGCCGGAGAGTCTCCGGCCGGGGGGGGCCGCACCCACCGGCCTGCGGGTCCGGAGCTACAGCGCAGGGAGGAGGAGCGCACGCGCGCGGAGGGGGGTGGCTGAATGAGTCTGAGCGCGCGTGTGTCGCGGGGGGGGGCGGTGTCTGCAGGATCGCGGGCGCAGACCTTAATATATTTATTTTTAACAACGGCTTGTTTAGCCTGGGGAAGTGGAGGGTCAGGGCACTGCAGTAGCTGCAGCCTGCAGCTGCTTGAAGAATGGTTTTGTGATAAATGATTTAGTCCCAAACAGGATTCCAATTTAAGTTTGCAATTTATTAAACAAATAGAGGCAAGCAAACAGCGCTGGGTGCGCCGGGAGTCTCCGCTCCACCAAGATGCACACCTTCACTTCTTACAGTTCCTTCCTTTATACTTCTCTAGGCTTCGTTTCTTGCCTTTCTCCGCCTTTTTCTTGGAAGATGACTCTTTCTTTAAGTACGTCACCACTTCCCCGGTCTGCGCATGCTTCATCTTTTTCTAGGTGGTCGTCCGGTGGTCGTTTGGAGGAAGATGCTCCTCTTCGTCAGTGCACTCTACATGACCTCTCTGTTTGTGCAGGCGCTCCGTTATTCTACTTATATTATGCTACCTTATTTGGCTATACATTTTCTTGACATTTCTGCGGTTATTTACAACACTGGTTTGCACTAGTATATCAGGAACTAACTTACATATCAGGAGGCTACATAAGCTACACATATCAAGGGAGTTACCCAAACTATACTTATCAGGAAGTTACATAAAGACTACCACTCCCCTGTTTATGGTCATGCCCTACATATATTCCTTTATTTCAATATAAATGACATTTGCTTCAAGCTTATATTCACTAGATTTTCTTTACACGAATCGCTCATTCCTCACAATCCCCCGTTTTCTTTTTCACCACTGTGATTTGTGTAAAATTTATTTAAAGTTTGTTTGATGGGTATTAACTCGGGTTCCTCTATATGTTTTACCAACATTAAAACATGTTTTCTCTCACTCTGTGTTGGTTCTATTGGAGTGGCTGTAAATTTCATTCCATTAATCGCAGAAGCTACAGCTTGTGAAAGACAAGGAATTAGACATGGTATTATTAACATACCTCCAAACAATCCTAACAAAACGATAATGATTTTTGTTACCCAGTTTCCTGAGAATAAATTTTCCCACGTTGTCCATAGTCCTTGGACATTTATTCCATTCCACGTTTGGACTGGCACATGGGCTACTTTTTTCATTTCTCTTACTAATTCATTGATGGCTTTTCCTTCATCATTTATCTCTAAACAACAATTTGTGAGATTAAATTTTCCACAGACTCCTCCTTCCTGTGCTAGTAAATAGTCTAGTGCGAGTCTATTTTGATATAGGGCTGTACGCATTTTAGTATTTTGTTTAGCCACCAATCCTAGAGCATTACCCGTTTTATTTACAATTATTTCTACTACAGCTTGCAACCTGATTATTCTATTCAACATATAAATGGGGGTCCTATATCCCCAGGACCCATCTTCTGCCCATGTCGCTGGGTCATAATATGCTATTATTCTTTCAGGTGGCCACTCATTATCTTTCCATTTTCCTATTTGTAGCTCTCTTTTTTCCCTTCGGTTGTGAGTTTCTAATGCGTCTGTATATACCAGTACCCCTAGGCGTTCTCCTCGGTTTATAGGTAATAAGAGAAAGCTTGGCCGTATAGTTCCTAACACGCACGCTCCGGTCCAATTTTTTGGTAATCGGGTATATGCAAATTTTCCACAGATCCAATATTGCCCTTCTGGACTTGACCACCCTTTATCAATAGTGGTTCCGTTGGTCCAATTCGCATGATTTTTACTTATTTCTTGGGCAGTGCCCCATTTATCCTACTTTTGGTAAGTACTATTCCAGTTATATCCCCCTTCACATACTAAATATCCGACTGGTTTACTCCCAGCGTCATTTTGCCAACAGCTTCTTCTTATTATGCTGGTTTGTAATATCCATTGTTGTTTCCTGACCTGAGTTGATATGTTCTAAACATTAGGGTCTGGTATGTTGCTCTCTTGGGCCTCCCAGGGCCAATTCTCTCCTGATTAGTTCCACCACATACAGAACAATTAGTTACATTTAGTGACTTAGCAATGTTCTCAGCAAGATTTACAAATAGATTTTTAGCCACTGTGGGAATTTCATATTTCGTTCCTGTTTCCATTTCATGACAAAATGACTTAAATAACAGTCTATGCTGCACCGATTCTCTTTTCTTTCATTTCAATATTAATAACTACACCTGGGTCTTCTCCAGGTCCATATATCTTAAGTCCAATTTTGGTTATTTTTTTCTGTTTCCAAATTTCTAAATTTATAAGGGTTAAATTTACTAAATTACAGGTACAGGTTGTACAATTATGGTCTGTTTGTACCCTTGTGATTGAAGCTTGTAAATCCCCACATTGGCTGTCATATCCCCAGCTTGCAGTATCCTAACATACACAAGACCATCCCCTTCTTCCACATAGGTGTGCTGACTGATATCTCACCGTTTGACTAGGTACATAATCAGGATTTATCTGACATTGACGTCCACCTCCACCTGGGCAAATATATTTTGGTTGATTACTATAGTATCATCTCCACTCTACACTCCCACAATTAATATCCAGATCATCATCTATAATATCGCATGCATCAAAAATTACCGATACTGATGTGCTCAAATTGGCCATATCCTTACTTATTCCAATTAATCTTCCTACTTCCGAATTTGTTTTCATTTCTACCCACTATTGATAAAGAAGTTCCTTTGGATCGTAACAAACAGTATCATTTTCCACCGAGCATTTCTTATATTGTGTTCCATTGTATATACAACTCCCGTTCTGTTTCCCTTTGCACTCGTAATAGGTGTGGTACATTAATGTTTTATTACTTACTCGTCCGTGCTGGGCGGTTCTTATGCACTCGGTGCAATTTTGATTACCTGTCACCAGGTTGGTGAGTCCGAGTAAAATCAGGAGAGGTCCGGTAAGGGATCTCATGGTCGGAGGCATCAGCTACAAGGGGTGCTCGTCCTTGACTGGCCTTACTTGGTCGCGACTGAGAATCCCCACCCGGTCTTGCCCTCTCCCCCTTCTCAAGCGGACTTCTTTATTTCGATGACAGTAATAAATCTTACCCACCAGAAATCTCCTATAGGAGTAGTCTGTCCACACTGAATGCAGAGGAAACTTCAGCTTTGAATTTGAAAACGTCCCTGTTAGCCTCTGTGGGAAATGATATATTTGTTACACAGGTTACACCTAACCCTCAATAATCATACAACATGGTTTACAGAGTGGACATAAACTTAGTCCTGCCCGATAATTGCTTAATGCTATAGTCTTTAATTCGTGATCATTTCTCATACGTTCATTCCCTTTTTAATGTTATTTTTGTGGTTCCAGGTTGTAAAATAACTTTCCAGTCTTTCATGGGTCCTTTTACTCGAGTCGCGTGCGTCCACCCCTTTTCCGCGGTCCGGATGGCAGTATCTGTAGTTAACAATACAACAAAGGGTCCTTCCCATGAAGGAACTAAAGTTTCTTTCTTCCAAGTTTTGATCAGTACCTTATCCCCTGGTTTGAATTGATGGATTGCAAACCCCAAAGGTAGGGTTTGTGCCATTATTCCTATATCTCTTAGTTCTTTCAACCTTTCTCCTAAAATGATAACATATTTCCGAATATTATAATCTTCCACTACATTGTTTCCCTCGGAGATAGGGCATGCCGTATAAAACCTAATATGGCGATAATCCAGTCTCACTGTGCGGTTTGATCCTTATGTTAAGAAGGGCTAGCGGTAAACATTTAGTCCATGGCATCTGTGTTTCAACCATTAGCTTCGCTAGCTCTTGCTTTATTGTTTGGTTTATTCTTTCTGTTACTCCCAAACTTTGAGGATGCCATGGGGTATGATATTCCCATTTAATACCTAATGATTGGCACAAGGATTTTATAATTTTAGAAGTAAAGCGAGTGCCTTGATCAGAATCAATATATTGTATTATCCCATACCTGGGGATTAGGTGTTCTAGTAAAATTTTATCACCGTCTGAGCTGTCGCTCTTGCTACAGGATAGGCTTCGACCCATCGTGTTAAATGGTCTACTATAACTAACAAATATTTCAATCTTCCTATTCTTGGTAATTTGGTAAAGTCGACTTGCATCCTTTCAAACGGTCTATAAGCTAGTTTTCTTCCTCCCATGGCCACTTGTTGAAACACGGCCTTATTTGCCCTTTGACAAGTTAAACACCCTTGTGTAATTTGCCTTGCTATTTCAAAAAATTCCAATACAGCCAAACTGTTTAAGGAAATGATCACTTAACACTTTTGTACCCCAATGTGTTTGCGCGTGTAAGCGTTCTAATACCTGCCTAGCGTAAGCTTTTGGCAACATCTCTCGCTCATCAGGTAATGTCCATTTCCCTTGTTCCACTCTAGCTCCTATTTTCTCTAATTTTGCTTGTTCCTCCAGCGTAAACTTTTTCTCCTTTTCCTCTTATCCTCTTCCACTAGTGTCCTCCCTTGTTTGTGTATGATTAATTTTAACAGTTTCAATCCTCAAGGCTGCTTCCTGAGCCTCCTTATCTGCTAAATTATTTCCTCTAATTCGATAATCTAATCCCTTTTGGTGTCCCCTCACATGCACCACGGCTATTTCCTTTGGTTCTCTTAACACTTTTAAAATTTTACTATCAACTCCTGATGTATTAAGTTCTTTCCTTGAGTGTTAATCAAGCCTCTTTCCTCCCAAATTTTTCCAAAAGTATGGACTACTCCATATGCATATTTGGAATCTGTGAATATGGTCCCTCTTCTTTCTTTTAATAATTCCAGGGCCCTACATAAGGCATAAAGCTCACAAGCCTGAGCTGACCATGATGGACTCAGAGGTCCTGATTCCACAAGTTCTAAGTCCTTGTCAATTTTTGCATATCCTGATTTTCTCTTCCCTTCTATTACTTGGGAGGATCCATCTACAAACAATTTTTCTCCTCCCTCTAATTCAATATCTCTAAGATTGAGCCTTACTTTTGTCTGGGATTCTATAACTTCTAAACAATTGTGTTATAGCACTACTGCTTCTGAGGGTTCCCCAAACCGGAACTGAGCGGGGCTCTGGGCAGAGGTGACTCCTAATTCCAAATTAGGTGAATCTATCAAGATGGTTTCATATTTCAAAAGTCTACTATCTGTCAACCATTTCTCTGTCCTCTGTTGGAGGACATTCCTAACATTATGTGGCGTATATACCTTTAGAGGTACACTAAAGGTAATTTTCCTAGCTTCCTCTATCAATAATGCCATAGCAACTAGGGCTTGGAGACATGCTGGCCACCCCCTGCTCACCGAATCTAACAATTTGGATAAATATCCCACCAGTGTGTGTGGGTTTTTTGTGGTTTTTTTTTGTTTGTTTTTGTTTTGTTTTGTTTGTTTTTTTGTTTTTTTTGTTTTTTTTTTTCCATTCCCTTTTTAGTCTGTGGAGGTCTTAGGATTAAAATACCAGAAACCCGGTCAGGATCTGATTTCTTTTTTTTTCCTTTGCTTAACCAATGTCCCAAATATTTTACTTCTTGCTCTATAAATTGTAATTTCGAGCAGGACACTTTTAATCCCTTTTTCTCTAAAAAATTTAACAATCTAATGGTGGCTTTTCGGGTCTCCTCTTCAGTTTCTCCTGCTACCAGTAAATCATTCACATATTGTAATAATTTTTCCCTCCTCGTGTACTGTAAAACCTTGTAAGATTTTCTTTAAGGTCTGTCCAAACAAATTTGGTGACTCCGTAAACCCTTGTGGTAGCACAGTCCACCTTAATTGTTGTTTTTCGTCCTGTTTTGGGGTCTTCCCATTCAAAGGTAAAATAATCTCTGAACCCCTTATCCAAAAGACAGGCCCAAAAGGCGTCTTTCAAATCTATTACACTATACCAAATATGTTTAGGAGACAGGTGACTCAATAAAGTATAAGGATTTGCCACGACAGGGAATTTGGTGATTGTTCGCCGATTCACGGCTCTCAAATCCTGTACCATCCTATATGTACCATCTGATTTCTTTACAGGGAGTATCGGGCTATTGTGGGGTGACATACATGGTTCCAAAGTCCCATTTTTTAGTAATTTATCCACAATAGGTTTTAGACCTCTCCGGCCTTCTATAGATATAGGATATTGTTTAATTCTAATTGGCTTATGAGGGTCTGTTATTTGTACCTTGATGGGTTCCATATCTAATCTCCCAACATCTCCTTCCTTATACCATACTTGGGGGTCAATTTTTTCCTCATCAAGTTGGGTTAAGGTACATAAGTTAATATATAACCGATCTCCTTGGTTCTGAATAGTTAGGTTTAGTTTTAAAATCAAGTCCCTCCCTAATAGGTTATATTCTGCTTCTGGTAATAAAAGTAAATCATTTAAACAAATTTTTGTCTCTGTCTCAATCTCTACTTCTTCTAAGATGGGGACTTTGAAGGGTTCTCCTTTTGCACCTGTTACTGACATCTGGGCTTTTCCTTTTCCTACCCCTTTTGGGAGTTTCTGAATCGTTGACCTTTCAGCTCCAGTATCTACTAAAAATAAAAATTCTTCTTTTTGGGGACCTACTAATAGTTTTATCAAGGGCTCTGTTGATGTTGAGGTCCCCAGAAGATACAACCCCTAACACCCCTAATCCTCTTTGAACATTTTCTCATCCCATTCCCGTTTACGGCAGTTTTTCTGAACACGTCCCTTTTTGTTACAATAGTAACAGATGGGAGTTGTGGGTCTGTCTTGATGAGATTGTCCCTGGGGTGGCTGTTCTGGTCTCTTATCTTTTTTTCTCTCCCAGCTGAGTCTTACTCCTCTGACTTTCCCTCACTGCTGCTACAAAAATTCTTGCCTCTGCTTCTTGTTTTTCTTCGTCCCTCCTGACATAAACCTTTTGAGCTTCTCTTAGTAATTCTTCCAACCCTCTCTCTTGCCAGTCCTCTATCTCCACCCAGAGGTACTTCCCGTAAAGGATACAAAGACGCTCTGGGTGCTCAGTTTGGGATCCTCCCCTTAGAGTTGAATTCGACCCTGGGGCCGTAGGGGAAGTCATCAAATTTGGTGACGGTATTTGACGGGTAGCTGGATTATACGGGGGAGGTAAGTGATCTAGGGGGTCCCAATCCTTCTTTTCCTTTTCCATGTTGTCGTGGTTTAGCCCCAGCCGGCAACTAAGCACCACGCAGCCGCTCGCTCACTCTCCCTCCCACAGTGGGACGGGGGAGAGAATTAGGAAAAACCTCGTGGGTTGAGATAAACACGGTTTAATAGGACAGAAAGAAAGAAGGGAACAATAATGATAATACCAACAAAGGAATGTATAAGAACAAGTGATGCCCAATACAGAAATTGCTCACCACCCCGTGATCGACAGCCCGTCCCCGAGCAGCGATTTCCGCCCCCCCGGCCAACTCCAGTTTATGTACTGGGCATGACGTCGTATGGTAGGGAATATCTCTTTGGCCAGTCTGGGTCAGCTGTCCCGGCTGTGTCCCCTCCCAGCTCCCCGTGCACCCCCAGCCTGCTCGCTGGCAGGCCAGCACAAGAAGCTGGACTGTCCTTGACGGCTCAGCAACAACCCAAAACATCAGCACATTATCAACAGTTCCTCATCCCAAATCCAAAACACAGTCTCACACTAGATTCTGTGAGGAAAACCAGCTCTATCCTGGCTGAAACCAGGACACATGTGTTGCTCCCCTACGGTCTTATTTTTCCCTACTCCTGTTTTAAGATGAAAAATGCCCACACAGGCCTTTATCCATAAACTAGCATACTCGCTCTCCTCTTGGCAAAACGGTTCCTTAGAATTTACATACAGGTTTAGCGCCTGACAAACCCAATCCTCAAATGACCCAAATACAGGCCAAAAAAAACGTGGGGTCTCAAGGGGTTCTTTGGCCATTTTACCATACAATATTAACTAATTTCTCTTTTGTCTTCCCTTTTCCAGGGCCCTTATTATTCCAATGTTTTAACATTATTCCTAATGGAATCTCCGGAGGTATTTCTAGTAATTCGCTCCCTTTCTTCTGGTCCTGGATTCTCGATTTCGTCTGACCCATCTAGGAATTTTTACTGTGACAATTCCTACAGCCCTTGGTTACCAAGCAGAGTGTCTTGCAGGGGGTTTCAAACTTCCCACTCACCTATGAATCCTATAAAAATCGCTTCGGTCCTTCACCGGCCAAGTCCCTCGCGGGAGATTGGAACCGCGGTTAGAAGACCTCCACAATCGCTTCAGAACGAGGTTCCGTCTCAGTCACACTCTTACACACACAGGCAACCGAATCCCACCCAACCGAACGGTATACACCTTAAATACTTACAACCCCGTCATCTTCGTTCGGATCTTCGCGCGCAGAATTACGGGCAAAATAAACTGCTGCAGCCGGCAAGGGAGCTCATAAAAAATCAAATTCTTTGCTTGCCCCTATTTGGGTTCAGGATGGTGTTAGTCCCGACCCGACCCGATCAGGAGCCACCAAATGGTGGGGCGCCCCTCCTAGATCAAGTCAGTATTCAGGAACCAAGACCATCCCGGACGAGTCCCCAGTTGTGATAAATGATTTAGTCCCAAACAGGATTCCAATTTAAGTTTGCAATTTATTAAACAAATAGAGGCAAGCAAACAGCGCTGGGTGCGTCGGGAGTCTCCGCTCCACCAAGATGCACACCTTCACTTCTTACAATTCCTTCCTTTATACTTCTCTAGGCTTCGTTTCTTGCCTTTCTCCGCCTTTTTCTTGGAAGATGACTCTTTCTTTAAGTACGTCACCACTTCCCCGGTCTGCGCATGCTTCATCTTTTTCTAGGTGATCGTCCGGTGGTCGTTGGGAGGAAGATGCTCCTCTTCGTCAGTGCACTGTACGTGACCTCACCTGTGCAGGTGCTCCGTTATTCTACTTATCTTATGCTACCTTATTTGGCTATACATTTTCTTGACATTTCTGCGGTTATTTACAACACTGGTTTGCACTAGTATATCAGGAACTAACTTACATATCAGGAGGCTACATAAGTTACACATATCAAGGGAGTTACCCAAACTATACTTATCAGGAAGTTACATAAAGACTACCACTCCCCTGTTTATGGTCATGCCCTACATATATTCCTTTATTTCAATATAAATGACATTTGCTTCAAGCTTATATTCACTAGATTTTCTTTACACGAATCGCTCATTCCTCACAGTTTCAGGGACAATGGAGCTTTTCTTAGTAGCGGGAAGAGCAAGAAACCTCCACAAATTACAGCTGGGAAGGTTCTGTCTGGATGTGAGAAAAAATAATCCTCACTGAGAGGGTAGTCTTGTGCTGCAAGAGATCACCCAGAGGGAGTCTGGATTATCCCATGGCTTTGTGTTTCAAGGAGCAGCTGGTGAGGGTGGAGAGCCATCAGTGAAGGCATAGAAATGCCAGGGTGAGAGCTAGGTGGGAAAGCAAGATGGCTGTCAGCAAGCTGAAGGGAAAGAGGTGAGGCATGGGACAGTGTAGGGCAGCCTGCATAGAGATGGCCAAGGGTTCTAGCAAGACCGAGAGGTCCAAAAGGACTGAGGTCTTTGTCGTCTTGACTATAGCAGCTGTCTCTACCACCAGGGCCAGTGAGACAAAACTTTATTCTTCTCTTCTCAGAAACTGCCTTCCCAGGACCTGGGCTCAGGGTTTGGCCTTGCCTGCTTCATAAAACGAACCAAGGGTTTTCTCAGCATTACAGCCACCTGTGCAAGTGCCCTTGCCTACCTGCAGTCACCGTCTCCAAGTATCTGCTCTAATGAGTCAATGAGGAGCCTTTGGCAGTAATGGGTCTCATTAAGTCCCATTAATGCTTCAAGGTATTTTGGGGTTTGCTTCTGGCTTTGACTTCTTGAGAGGTTTGTTCAGTCTTCTCCCAGTATCTGAGGTTCACGGACTGAGCCCCAAATACACCATGGGGCTCCTTAAAACACAGAAAGCCCTAACAAGTCATGCCTCTTCCTGTAACGTTCTCCACGTCTGCAAGACTCGTATAGCTAATCTGAGTTGTTTCATAGCATGGTTAAGAAGGAAGATTTCAAAGTGCACCTAATAAAGTTATTTTTAATTTTAAAGGCGGTATTTTGTTAATTTCAGTTTAAAGAAGTGATAGAAGCATTATCCAACTGATATGGATCCTGAGTGTCAGGAGCGTCTCCTGAGGAGGTCTGGACAGGTAGGAAAAGCAGTCCCTTGAGATCTGACACTGGGTGGACAACCTTGCTCCTCACCTCCCCAGACTCCCCATCTGTCGTTGGCCACCTGGGATTTACATCACTTTCCCTTCATCAGACTTCTCTGAACTCTGGGAGCTGAATGTTAGAGCTCCATTGCACCATCTCCCACCCACTTTCCTTAGAGGACTGGCTGCACACAGGCACAGAAGGATGTTTCCCATTTGCAAGCAAAGCAAAGTAAAGCACGATCAAGTGTCTTAAGCAATAAAACACTCCTCAACCATATACTAAGTACAAGCTGCCTCTAATGAGGTCGCCTTTCTACAAGGGATGATCTTACGAGAAATGTTTTAGATAGATAGATAGATAAAGGTAGATACAATTAAAAGAGTTGGCTAAAGATACCGTTATACTACTGAAAGACAGGCAGGCTTTTAGTCCCTGAAGCTCAAAGCAGCAGTGTGGGTGGGAAGTATCTGAATGAACAAAGAGTAAGGGAAGGAGAACAATGGAAAGGGCCTTTGTCTAGACAGTCTGCTGAAAACATTACTTCAGAAATGGTCATTGTATCAGCACAGGTGAAAATATATGAAAGATTAGAATTATTAACTACAAAAGACATTAACCACTTGATCCAGTGTGGCCTGGCAGCAAAGGCAGCCAGCAGTGTCCTGAAGTGTATAAAGAGGAGCCTCGCCAAAAGAGTGAGGGAAGTGGTTGTCTCCCCATGCTCATTGCTTGTTAGACCACCTGTAACCAATTATATCCAGTTTTAGGGCCCCAGTTCAGGTGTACTGATCTGGCTGGGATGGGGTTACCTTCCTTCATAGCAGCCTGTGTGGTGCTATGTTTTGCATTTGTGCCTTAAACAGTGTTGATAACACACCAGTGTTCTGGCTATTGCTGAGCAGTGTTTGCACAGTGTCAAGGCCGCCTCTGCTCCCTCCCAGTGAGTGGGCTGCAGATGGGCAAGAACAGCTGACCCCAACTGACCAAAGGGATACTCTCTAACGTACGACGTTGTGCTGAGCAATAAAAGCTGGGACAGAGGAAGAAGGAACTAGAATATTTTTGTTACAGGAATCACTTCCTAGTTCACATGCAATCCATTGCATAGCATTAGTAAAAGGCCTTAGACCTTCATGAGCGGTGAACTTTCACCTAGCTACTGATGAAGTTCTACTGAACTCTTACTTAGTCGCGTGAGGGAAGGCCCTGAAACTGGTGTAAATTAGAAAGATAAGATAGCCACATCCATCAGCAGAGGTTGCCTCATCGAGAAAAGAAAAAGAACGGCCTGCTTGGAGACAGTGAAAGGATCCAATGAGGAAAAAGGAGACCCCAGACCCAAATACTCCAACTGGACTAAACCGTCTCACAAGGGGAGGGGAGCTTAGACTGTAAGGGTATAATTGTCCAGAGAGTCTCTGGTTCGGGGTCCGTCTCCAGAGGCACTCAGCTCAAGCTGTTCTTCACCACTGTACCGCTTAATAAATTCAACTGGTATACGTCATGTCAGAGATTCTGCTTCAGGAAACCTAGGGTTGAGCCTGAGGGAAGAGAAAGCACCCAAGAGAGACTCTGTGTGTGTGTGTGTGTGTGTGTGTGTGTAGAGTCGAAAGGCGCACACGTCGGCTCACTGGAGTCTCCTGCTGCAAAGGGACTCCAGACCCAGCAGTTAAAGTCTCGGGTGGTGTGTGTGCAACTCCTTGATTGGTGTGTGAATGCTCAGGCAGCGGCTTCTCCATTAATGTTTTTTCATTCAAAAGTCTTCTGTGTGGAGACTGGCTGGGCATCATTTTTGCTTGTGGGAGGTGGTGAGTGGTTGCCTTTGCGTTGCTTGTTATTATTATTGCTTGTTGATTTTTAAAAAATCTCTTTCTTTCACCTGCTAAGCTGTCTTTATCTTGACCCACAACTTTCCGTGCTTTATTTCTTCCTGTTCTCTCTCCTGTCCCAGTGGGGAAGGGGGGGAAAGAGTGAGCGGCTGCGTGGCTGCCGGGCTATTGGCCAGAGTCAATCCACCACATCAAGGAAGACGTTGACAACTGGGAGTGACTTCAGTGGGAGGCTGCCAAGATGCGCAGGGGCTGCAGCACTTGCCTGGGGAGCAGAAACTGAGGGAAAGGGCTGCCTTCGGCCTGGGAAAGGGAAGGTCTGGGGAACCTCATAGCAGCCAGCCAGTCCCTGCAGGGAGGTTTTCAGGAAGATGGAGCCAGTCTTGTCACCGTGGTGCTTGGCAGGACGATAATAGACGATAGTCAAATGTTGAAATAAGGAATGTTGAGGCTGGAGATAGGGACAATCTTTTTCTCCATAAGGGCATCCAAACATTGAAGCAGGTTTCCCAGAGATGTTTTCCTGTCTTTGTCCTTGGACATTTTCCAGCCCCCATGTGGCAAAGCCTTGAGCAAAGTGGTCTGACTCCGTAGCCGATTCTGCTGTGAGCATGAGGTTGGACTGGAGACCTACTGAGGTCCCATTCAGGAGAGTGGAAAACTAAATGATGCTGTGGTTCCTTCCTCTCTAGGTGTGCCCTTGATGACAGTAGGGAAAGCTGTCAGGTTCCCCGTGACCATGGAAGTAAGTCAGATGCTGGCATAGTCAGATCAGCTGAAGTTGTCTTCTCCTCCTCCAGGCAGTGTTGCTCAGATGCAGGACTGCTTCACAGGTATCCCCAAACAGCCCTGGTTATTTCCTTTGCTTCACCATTCATTCCCTTTTCATTCTTTTCCCACCTCTCAAGTCCTGCTCTTTAACCATCCTTATCCCCACCCATGCAAAAAGCCAAGGACTTTTCACTGTTTATCCAGTGGCCCTGCATTTGCTCACTTTGAACCTTCCTTTGGTGTCTCTGAGGTGGTTACTGTGGTGCTTTCTACCTCGCATTGCAACTCAACTTAACGCTAGTACTCTTTTCTTCTCTGTAGTGTCCTGCAGCTACTTAAGTTCTGATCTTGTTAGAGGCACCACGACTCAGGATGGCCGTTGGCACGCATACTTTAAAAGCTGGACTGTTGGAGGTTCAGTCCAGAGGGACCTTGGCACACCTGGGATTTGGCCAGCAGAAACCTCAAGGTTTTGAAGGAAAAGCTCAGAAACAACTCCATGCAGCAGCATGGACAGGGACCTGACTGACTAAGGGAACTGTGACAATGCCATATGAGTCAGTGGTTCTCACATTTCGAAAGGAGAGTGGAGTGTCTGGAGGAGGTCTGCCAACTTGAAGTGAAGGGCCTAAAGGATGAGCTGTGGGGAGAGTCTGAGGGAGCTGGGTGTCTGTAGCCTGCTGAAGTGGAGGCACGGGTTTACCTAGCAAGAGCCTGCACCTGCCTGGAGGGATAACGGAGCCAACCTGTTTTCTGCAGTCACCATTGATACGACAGAAGGAACAGCCACAAGCTGCCTCTTGGGAGCTTTAGGCTGAACCTCAGGAAAAATAAAATGGACTAGGAGGAGCGTTGCCATGATCTCCACCTTTGGAGCTCTTCAAGTTTCAGCGCCGCAAAGTCACGGCCAGCCTGGAGGCTGGACTAGAGACCCCCTCGCAGCAGTCTCTTTCCCAACAGGCCTGTGCCTTGCCACATGTCATATGAGAAGAGACTAAGCTGGAGGAGAGGGTCTCTACATCACAGGACAATTCAGGGTGGAAGGAGGGTCAGGAGGTCTCTAGAGTTGCACTGGCTCCAAGCAGGGCCAGCTCTGAGGTCAGACCAGCTTGCTCGCTAAATGCCAGAATCCGGAGAAAGAGTTTACACATGAACCAGGCATCTGTGCCGCCGTTACAGAAATGGAGACAAGGCCTTTGACCAGCTCCCTGAACACAGCTATTGGTACGTCATGCCCCCTGAGAACATCCATCCTCCCGGGAACATCCATCTTCTTGTCCAAAGGAGTGGGATCCTTATGCAACTATCCTGCCATATCTCCAGACCATGGGGTGCTTTACACTGTAAACAGAACTGAAGGAAAGCCTCTGACTTGGGTACGGTCAACTGAATTGCTAAAAGAGGGCAAGATGGAGGGATCTCGGAGCTTCCAGGTTCTTCCTGAAGATAGAAGGCCTCAGATATAGGAACAGAAGATAACAGTTTTGAACTAGCCTAGGCTTTAGATCATTTCACATGTGATGGCTCTGCTCCATCCTTTCAGTCATTGGCACCCAGAAACCTCATCTGCTTTTCCTTCCTCTCCTCCCAAAAGCTGATCAAGTGATGGGAAGAAAGGAAGGAGAAAGGCCCTAGGCCTCTGTGACTCACCTGGGCTCTGGCACTTGGAGGGCCACAGTGTCATCCATTGTACACCCCATAAAGAATCAAGCTGGGAAGTGACTCTTCACGTACAAGTGAACAAGGTCGATGCACAGGCAAGGCTGTGTCTGGAGACCAGTACACCTAGAGCATCGATCAAGCTGGGGCTGAAACTCAGGCCTGGTCTTCAATGGTCTCCTGGGCCCATGGACAGAGGTGTGGATGGAGGCCCCAGGTGAGGCTGATTAGGGTCCTGAAGGCCTGTGGATGCTCTCAGGGCCCTGACACTGCCCCCATGGGATCCCACCTGCCAGTGCCCTCAGTAGGCCAAGTTCTCATTCCCGCATGTGCAGGGTCTGTGCTCGGCTACTCTCCTTCCCCGCTTCTGTGCAGATCTGGGAGACCACAGTTTCATGCTGACTACAACCAAGGCTGAAACTGGTCTTCCCATCCCTGACCAACTTTTCCTCTTTTGGGAGTACAAGGTCCAGGTGAGCCTCAGACTGGGTGGCACAGTTAGAAGCTGACCCACACGCAACATCCTGTTGCATGTCCCATAGAGAACATCCACACATCTGACCTGCTCTGGTAGCAAGCAGGGCATCCTCCACTTCTCGCCTTCCCTGTTAGTCTCACCTAAAGATGTTGTATCTCCGTCAGTCACAAAAGCTGTGGGAGCTGTCCTTTTCCATCTTGGCTCTTGCTCCCCTAACGTCACAGCTTTGCGATGGCATGTTGTCCTCCTGCTGTCTGTGCTCCAGGCTGTGGGCTTTGGTGCACATTAGGCCTGTAGCACCTCAGATGTGGCACCAGGGCCAAGGGCAGATTTGTCACATGGACACCTGATACCAAAAGATTGGCCCTCTTTGTGTGGAAAGGCTTCACAGCCGATGTGTGCTGGAGTGGATGGCAGGAGGCAACATAATGATGAAGGAGGTTCTCACAACGAGAGCAAAAGCTGCAGTCCCCAAGACCAGACAGAAAACGGGCTTGGGCTGTGCAGCCCTGGCAGGAGAGGGGTTTGTTGTCCCAGGTGACTCTTGCAGCAATGAGTGGGGCCTGTGACAGAGGTGAAGCCGATCTCCAAGAAGGACAAGCTGCTGCTGAGAAAGTCCCCGGGGGAGGACAGCCTGTCATCCAGCCACACTGTGGACATCATGCTGGGGGCTGACTGGCTAGATAGCAGCTCTGCAGAGAAGTACCTTAGGGTCCTGGAGGGCAAGCAGCTGAGCATGAGCCAGCCAGGCAGCCTCGCAGCAAAGGCCAGCAGCCTCCTGGGCTGCATTAGGAAAAGCATTGCCGGCAGATGGAGGGAAGTTAACCTTCTCCTCCACTGAGCACTGGTGGGCCACATCTGGAGTGCTGTGTCCAGTGCTGGGCTCCCCAGTGCAAGAAAGTTGTTGACCTGCTAAAGCAAGGCTATCAAAGGGCCACAAAGCTGATTTAAGGGACCGCAGCATCTTCCATAGGATGGAAGGCTGAGAGGTCTGGGACCGTTAAGCCTGGAGAAAAAATTGCTCAGGAGTGTGGAGTAATAGGGCACGGACTGTGGCAGGGCTTCAGGCCAAAGACCTTTATTGTTAGCGTAGCGTGCTTTTTACACAAATACAGCCCGTTCACGCACCTAAAAGTGCTACCCGGTTGGCTATTGCTTTAAGTCCACGCGACTCTCACAGAGGCAGGATTGGTCGCCTCTGTATGTCCACGCGCTCCTTTGCTTCTTCTTAGTTGTTTACCACAGCTCCTTCTCTTCAAGGTTGAGCCCTGCAGGTGTCCGGCTGTTTACCAGCTTCTCAATGCCACAGCTCCTTCTCCTTAAGGTCGAGCCATGCAGGGTGATCCCAATATCACCCCCTTTTTGTTTATCTATAAACAAAACCTGATGGTTCATTCGCAACCCGAGGACTGTGAGGAAGATGAACCATCTGTACACTCTTCTATCGTCCTGCACCACGAACTCAGCCCAGCAGTCGGTAGGTGCCAGCTTTACGTGGGCGTCCCCACGGAGGCAACGGTGGCCTTGCCGTACACCGGCCCACTGCCCTTTGGGAAATCCCGGTATTTATACATTTGCAGAGGAACGAGTTTCGACACACGTGGCCAGCGAGTGTCAGAACACGCCTTGGTTGCCACCTTTCAACACAGAGAGCCTATGGCATACGCGCCCGCTGGCCAGACGTGCTGCACGTGCCCCAGCCACCCTGTCTGTTGGTTCGTAGGCTTTGTTCACGCGGCATATTACCATAATCCAGCAGTCACATATCAACCATGCTCAAGCCAATAGCAGAATGTTACAAGGCAAACAAAATTGTGAATTGTGCTTTATATTCCTCCGTTACTGCATGTCTTCCCCATCCTCCCCTAACCTTGATCAACTTTCTTATCTCTTGGGCTGTTTTCTCTCACCCAGCATAGTATCTGTTTCTTTCCCAGCCGTCCATTTTCTGATATTCTAACTGCAGTTTTCTCACAGGCCAAAATTCCATCTGTTAACCCCTCCGTATGTATACGATAATTGGCGATAATTTCCATTTCTGCCGACAAGCTAACTATTGCTTTTTCTAGCTGAGATAAACGTCTGAGTCCCAAACAGGATTCCAATTGAAGTTTACAATGTATTACATTATATACATTAACCACTCTGCTAGACTTAGGCTTGCGGTCATACAAGGATACGTAGGACAGAAGGTTACACTTCATCACACGAATCAGATGAACATATTTCACATAGCTGTACTACTCCTCGTGATGGGAAAAGCGCCCGTACAAAGCTATGATAACCTTTATTATATCTCACCAAGGGATTTGTAGTTATAGAGTGCTTTGCCCTAAAAGCTTTCCATGTTCCTCTAATGATACCGCTAATTTCAGTCTGATTAATTATCTGTGTTATAAATGATTTAGTCCCAAACAGGATTCCAATTCAAATGTACAATTTATTAAGCGAATAGAGGCAAGCAAACAGCGCTGGGTGCGCCGGGAGTCTCCGCTCCACCAAGACGCACGCGGTACAGCTCCTGTTCCTGGTTTATATCCTGTCCGTTAATACATATTCATGAACAGGCGTGTCTTCTTTGGCACATGCCCTCTTCTCCTTCTAGGATCTTCTCGAATCTTCCTCAGCGTGATCCTGTTCGCTAATACATTTTCATGAATAGGCGTGTCTGCTAATACATATTAATGAACAGGCGTGTCTTCTTCAGCGCGTACCCTCTTCTCCTGCTAGAGTCTTCTTGAATCTTCCTCGGCGTGCCCCCAGGATGACCCCAAACCGTATGCATACACTTTCTTTACACAATACTATGCGGTCAGTGGTCAAACTGGTTTGAGCTGATATACCAGCCAAGTAGTTTAACTTTCTCCTGTAAAATACCCCTTTTTATGGTGCAGGAGAAATCCATAAAAGTCCAGAAGGTTACACTTCATCACACGAATCAGATGAACATATTTCACAATCCCCCATCTTTTTCTTTATAGTATTGATTCGTGTTTTCGTTTCCAATTGAGTACTGCAGATACCTGCATTCCTTGTATAACCGAGTAGATTAATCTAGTAACAATTCCCCACATATCCCCAATACAACTATCCCGATTTTAGTAAGCCAATCACCACCCATAAAATCTCCCCAAAATCCTCCTAGATTGATTCCATTCCAAGTTTATCTCTCAGGAGGCCATTCGTTATACACCTGGACTCCTAGTCGCTCTCCCTAATTTATGGGTAACAGGAAAAAACTAGGTTTTATTGTTGATTACACGTACGGGCTGTACAATTAGAAAAGGTCCTCAGTTTTCCCATTTTTCTGGGGTAAACCCCAGCTGGACTTGTTCCAATATTGACTACAGTTATTTGCCGTAGTCAGAGTCAAGGAACTCACCCCAAGTAGAACTAGAAGAGGTCCGGTCAGGGCCATTTAATTTAGCCAATTGTTGTTTTATTGTTTGATTCATTCTTTCTACCTTCCCCGAGCTTTGTGGGTGCCACGGAGTGTGGTATTCCCACTGAATACCTAATGATTGACATAATAGTTTTATTATTTTAGAAGTAAAGTGTGTGCCCTGGTCAGAATCAATGTACTGGATTATCCCATATCTAGGTATCAAATGTTCCAATAAAATTTTTACCACCATCTGTGCCATAGCTCGTGCTACAGGGTACGCTTCTACCCACTGTGTTAAATGATCTACTATTACCAATAAATATTTTATCCTCCCTACCTTAGGCAATTCAGTGAAATGGACTTGTACTTTCTCAAAAGGTCTGTAAGCTGTTTTTCTCCCTCCCGTGGCTGCTTGTCGAAACACTGTCTTATTTACCTTTTGACAGGTTAAGCAACCTTGTGTAATTTGCTTTGCTATTTCAAAAATTCCAATACCACCAAATTGTTTAAGAAAATGATCACTTAACGCTTTTGTACCCCAATGTGTTTGCGCATGCAAACGTTCTAATATTCGCCTGGTGTAGGCTTTTGGCAGCATTTCTCGCCCATCGGGCAGTGCCCATTTTCCTTGTTCTAATTTAGCTCCTTCCTGGGCCTCTTTAGCTGCTAAGTTATTTCCTCTAGTTCGGTAATCACCAAAAGTCCCTTTTGGTGTCCCCTCACATGTACCACTGCTATCTCCTTTGGTTCTCTTAACGCCTTTAAAATTTTTACTATTAATTCTTGATGTATTAAATTCCTCCCGTGAGTATTAATCCAACCTCTTTCTTCCCAAATTTTTCCAAAAGTGTGGACCACCCCATATGCGTATTTAGAATCTGTAAATATAGTCCCACTTCTTCCTTTTAATAATTCCAGGGCCCTACATAGGGCACACAGCTCACAAGCCTGAGCTGACCATGATGGACTCAGAGGTCCTGATTCCACAATTTCTAAGTCCTTATTAATTATTGCATATCCCGATTTTCTCTTCCCTTCTACCACTCGGGAGGAGCCATCTATAAACAGCGCTTCTCCATTTTACAACTCAGCATCTCTTAGATCTGGTCTCACCTTAGTCTGGGTCTCAATTACCTCTAAACAGTTATGTTGTAATTCCTCTGATGGTTCTCCAAACAAAAATTGTGCTGGACTCTGAGCAGAAGTCACCCTCAGTTCTAAGTCAGGGGAGTCTATTAGTATTGCTTCATACTTTAGGGTCCGGCTGTCCGTTAACCATTTTTCCGCTTCTTGTTGTAAAACATTTCTGACATTGTGTGGGGTATACACTGTTAAAGGAGCACTAAAGGTAATCTTCCTAACTTCCTCTATTAATAATGCTGTAGCAACCAAAGCTTGGAGACAAGCAGGCCATGCTCTGCTTACTGGATCAAGTAACTTAGAACAATGCCCCATGGGTTTTTTGGATTCCTGCCCAGTCTTGAGTAAGAACTCCATATGCTGTCTGGCTTGATGTATTCACAAAGAGATAGAAAGGTTTTTCTAGATCTGGGAGGCTCAATACAGGTGCTTGTATTAATGCCCTTTTTACTTCCTCAAATCTCTGATCATCTTCAATAAACCACTTAAGTTGGTTATTAGTTAATTTTTCATATAAGAATTTTACTTTATCACTATAATTTTCAAGCCATGGTCTACAATATCCTACTAATCCCAGTATTTGCCTAATTTCCGTTTTAGTCTGTGGGGGTCTTAAGGATAGAATCCCAGATACCCTATCAGGATCTAACTTCTTCCTTCCCTTACTCAGCCAATGTCCTAAATATTTTACTTCTTGTTCTACAAACTGTAGCTTTGATCGGGACACCTTTAATCCCTTTTCCCCTCGAAAATTTAACAATTTAATGGTGGTTTTTCGGATCCCCTCTTCAGTTTCTCCTGCTACTAATGAATCGTCCACATATTGCAATAATTTTACCTCCTTAGGTATTGTGAAATCTTGTAGAATTGTTTCTAAAGTTTGTCCAAATAGATTTGGTGACTCCGTAAACCCTTGTGGTAACACAGTCCATCTTAATTGTTGTTTTTGTCCTGTTTCGGGGTCCTCCCACTCAAAGGCAAAATAATCTCTGGATGCCTCATCCAGAGGACAGGCCCAAAAAGCATCTTTCAAATCTATTACACTATACCAAGTATGTTTGGGAGATATATGACTCAATAAAGTATAAGGATTTGCCACCACAGGGAATTTAGTGATTTTTCGCTGATTTACAGCTCTTAAGTCCTGCACCATCCTGTATGACCCGTCCGGCTTTTTTACGGGAAGAATGGGCGTGTAACGAGGTGACATACATGGTTCTAGGGTTCCTTTTTCCAAAAGTCTGTCAACTACAGGTTTTAATCCTTTTCGACCCTCCATAGGTATAGGGTATAACTTGATTCTAATTGGGCGGTGCGGATCTATTATTTGAACGCTTATGGGGTTCATTTTGTCTTTCCAGTTTCCCCTTCCTTATACCACACTGAGAGGTTAATAGCTTCTTCATCCTCTTGTGTTAAAGTGTATAATTTAATCTGCAATTTGTCCCCTTGACTCTGAATGCTCAAGTTTAACTTCAAAATCAAATCCCTTCCTAATAAATTGTATTCCGCTTCAGGGAGCAAAAGTAAATCATTAAGACAAATTTTCTTTTCTGTTTCTACTTCTACATCTTTCAATATATTTACTTTAAAAGGCTCTCCTTTTGCTCCTGCTACTGACACGTAACTCTTCCCTTTTTCTATTCCTTTTGGAAGTTTTTGAATGGTTGACTTTTCGGCCCCTGTATCCACTAAAAATAAAACTTCCTCTTTATGGGGACCAATCAATAATTTTATCAAGGGCTCTGTTGATGTTGAAGTCCCCAGAAGATAGAGCCCCCGACACCCCTAATCTTCTTTGAACATCTTCTCATCTTGTTCCCGCTGACGGCAGTTCTTCTGAACATGTCCCCTCTTGTTACAGGAGTAACAGACAGGAATTGTAAATCTTCCTCGATAAGGCTGTCCCCGGGGTGTCTGCTCTATTCTTTTTTCCCTTTTCTCTCCAGGAGTCGTCTTATTTTTCTGACTTTCCCTTACTGCTGCTACAAAAATTTTTGCTTTTGCTTTTTGTTTTTCTTCGTCCCTCCTAACATAGACTTTCTGGGCTTCTCTAAGTAACTCCTCTAATCCTCTTTCTTGCCAATCCTCCAATTTTTCTAATTTCCTTCTTATATCCCCCCAGGATTTAGCTACAAATTGTGTTCTAAGGAGTGCGGTCCCAGCCACTGTATTCGGATCAATTCCAGAATACATTGGTAGGTTTTTCCTCAACCTCTCCAACCATTCTGTTGGAGATTCGTCTTTCCCTTGTTGTTCATTAAATGCTTTAGTAATGTTTTGCCCTCGGGGAACCGCTGCCCTTATTCCCTGTATGATTAACGTTCTCAAATCCCTCATATTTTGTCTTCCTGGGGGTTGTTGATGATCCCAGTGGGGATCCACATTTGGCCATTTCTGATCTCCCGGGGGTCCTGCCTGACTCTGTCTTTCCCAAATTCTCATTCCAGCTTGTCTAATCATTCCCCTTTCCTCAACAGTGAATAGGATCCCTAAAATGGACTGTATTTCTTCCCAGGTATAAGTATTGGGGCCTAGGAATTGGTCCAATTTTTCAGCTACTCCGAGGGGATCATCTAATAGGGTCCCCATTTCTTTCTGGAAATTTCTCACGTCTGTGGTATTTAACGGGACTGCCACAAACCCCATGCCTCCCTGATTGCCTCCGAGGGGTACTTCTCGTAAGGGATATAGAGAAGCTCCCTCAGATACAGCAGTCCTACTTCTCGTACATGCAGCCGGAGGTCGATCTAATTCCGGTGCTGTTGGTGGTGGAGATAGGGGCAACGGTGGTACAGAGAGAGGTACTACGGCCACCGGAGGGGGAGCCGCCGCCGGAGATGGATTATTAGAACATGGAGGCGGTAGGTTATCCAGTGGCTCCCATTTATCATCTTTTTCCTTTTCACTTTTCCCCTCTTCTTCTTCCTCAAACTTTTCATCTGTTTTTAATGTAAGTATTGAGGCTGGAAAAGAATGTAAAGTTCTGTCCCATAATCCTGCATAATCACTTTCCTCCTGACTAAAAGGTTCCTTTGAATTAACATATATATTTAAGGCCTGGCAGACCCAGTCTTCAAAAGATCCAAAAACGGGCCAAAAGACATGTGGTCTCAAACGTTCTTTTGGCCATTCTACCATACAATATTGAACTAATTTTTATTTACTTTTTCCTTTTCTGGGGCCCCTATCATTCCAATTTTCAATCATTATTCCTAATGGACTCTCCGGAGGTATTTCTAGTAATTCGCTCCCTTTCTTGTGGTCCTGGGGTCTCGATTTCGTCTGACCCATCTAGGAATTTTTACTGTGGCAATTCCTACAGCCCTTGGCTACCAGTAAGAGTGTCTTGCAGGGGGTTTAGGACCTATCACCCACCCACGAATCCTATAAGAATCGCTTCGGTCCTTCACCGGCCAAGTCCCTCGCGGGAGATTGGAACCGCGGTTAGAAGGCCTCCACAATCGCTTCGGAACGAGGTTCCGTCTCAGTCACACTCTTACACACACAGGCAACCGAATCCCACCCAACCGAACGGTATACACCTTAAATACTTACGACTCCGTCGTCTTTGTTCGGATCTTCGCGCGCAGAATTACGGGCAAAATAAACTGCTGCAGCCGGCAAGGGAGCTCATAAAAAATCAAATTCTTTGCTTGCCCCTATTCAGGTTCAGGATGGCGTTAGTCCCGACCCGACCCGATCAGGAGCCACCAAAAGGTGGGGCGCCCCTCCTAGATCAAGTCAGAATTCAGGAACCAAGACCATCCCGGACGAGCCCCCAATTGTTATAAATGATTTCGTCCCAAACACGATTCCAATTCAAATTTACAATTTATTAAGCGAATAGAGGCAAGCAAACAGCGCTGGGTGCGCCGGGAGTCTCTGCTCCACCAAGACGCACGCGGTTCAGCTCCTGTTCCTGGTTTATAACCTGTCCGTTAATACATATTCATGAACAGGCGTGTCTTCTTCGGCGCATGCCCTCTTTTCCTGCTAGAGTCTTCTCGAATCTTCCTCGGCGTGCCCCCAGGATGACCCCAAACCTTATGCATGCACTTTCTTTACACAATACTATGCGGTCAGTGGTCAAACTGGTTTGAGCTGATATACGAGCCAAGTAGTTTAACCTTCTCCTGTAAAATACCCCTTTTTATGGTGCAGGAGAAATCCATAAAAGTCCAGAAGATTACACTTCATCACACGAATCAGATGAACATATTTCACACCTCTAAGTATGGATCTGCATGTGGCCCACAATCTAGTAATGTTTCTTGCATATGGACCACCCCTGATCATAAAAGACGTTTTAAACAATGGGTGAAGAGACCCCATTATACCATGTCATTGGAACCAGACAGGCTATGGAATTGTATAAACAAGATAAATTGTTACAATATGGATGATTATCTATGGATACCGTTTGCCTCAGACCTCCATCACGCCTTAAGAAGTATATGCCTGTGCCACAATTACAGTGCTCCAATCCCTAGCTTACAGACAGCATGTCAGATAGAATCCTCTAAACACATGGCTAGTAAATGTAGGATTCCTTCCCAACATTATAAAAAACGGATGCAAGACTCATGAGCCAGTAGTAAAGAGCACAAGTACCACTCTAATGTATCCTGCACTGCTTGAGACCGTATGGGTATGTTCTAATGAAGAGATATCAGATTACAGTCAACCCTATTGGGATGGGTTAGAATGCACTTTAGGAATTCCACAAGTTTATCTCCCATAATAGCTTTTAATCATACTCAGGAGTCATTCACTGTAGTCATTAAGGAAACCAAGAGGGTACAG
This sequence comes from Phaethon aethereus, assembly GCF_964289735.1. Lineage (NCBI taxonomy): Eukaryota > Metazoa > Chordata > Aves > Phaethontiformes > Phaethontidae > Phaethon > Phaethon aethereus. The sequence continues at coordinate 88,929 of NW_028114064.1, read as the reverse complement.
AACAAAGAGAAATGTATTGCCCTCCGTGTCACGGCCAAGCTATTATACAGCAGGGATGAGAGTAAGCTTAGCAATGGGATTGTTTTGGACTTCTTCGGCTGTGATAATTGAAAATTGATTATATCTAGAAAATCTACCATGGCAAGGAGAGACTCTAGCTAATTGTATGCAGCCAGCCAGCAAGGCTAAGCAACACCCAGCTTGTACCCACGAGCAGCCTCACAGATGACTTTAGAAAATCAATTAGCATTGAATATGGTACTACTAAAGGAGAACAGCGTTTGTGGATGGCTGAATAACACCTATCCTGGCAAAACCTGCTGTCAATTCCAAATGTGTCCGCTACTCTGCATCAAGCTAGAGATGAAATGCAAAAAACTGTGGACCAAACCCATGAGCTCAATGAGAAGATGAAACCAAGCAACTGGCAATGAACGAGGTGGATTTAAAATATTTTCAGTTGGCTCAGATTAAAAGTTAGTGGATGGGATCATAGTCTAACCCAGTATGTATTAATGTTTATCATAATTGTTATTATTATTGTCCGTATTTGATTGTCACGTGTGAAATCTATGATAACTAGAGCTGTAACCATGCGTGTTAAGAGGATCCACATCTATGATCCTGAATACATCCCTTTAATACCATCCCCTATTATAAATTGCGACGAGCGAGGGAAGGCAAGCAGTCGACTCAATATGAGTGATAAGGCAAGCTTCAACTTTATTGCAAAACCTTACACATATTTATACACTAAGTTCTACCTTATGCATACTTGTCTTACAATCATTGGCTTAGCCCTAAAGATTGCATTATCATACTCCTCCTACTTGCGGTTACTGCTACGTGGTCCGGGTTCCATCCTGTTTTTCTTATACAGTGCTGCTTCTTAGCTGTTTACCACAGCTCCTTCTCCTCAAGGCCGAGCCCTGCAGATGTCCAGCTGTTTACCAGCTTCCCAATGCCACAGCTCCCTCTTCTCAAGGCCGAGCCGTGCAGATATCTAGCTGTTTACCAGCTTCTCAATGCTGCAGCTCCTTCTCCTTAAGGTCGAGCCGTGCAGAGTGATCAAAACATCTCCCCCTTTTTGTTTTTGTATAAACAAAACCTGATGGATCATTCGCAACCCGAGGACTGTGAGAAAGATGGACCCTCTGTACATTCTTGTATCGTCCTGTGCCACGAACTCAGCCCAGCAGTCGGTAGGTGCCAGCTTTACGTGGGCGTCCCCACGGAGGCAACGGTGGCCTTGCCGTACACCGGCCCACTGCCCTTCAGGAAATCCCGGTATTACACATTTGTAGAGGAACGAGTTTCGACACACGTGGCCAGCGAGTGTCGGAACTCACCTCAGTTGTCACCTTTTAACACAGGGAGCCTATGGCGTATGCGCCCGCTGGCCAGACGTGCTGCACGCGCCACAGCCCTCCCGTCTATTGGTTCGTAGGCTTTGTTCACACGGCATTTTTTCATAAATCGGCAGTCACATATCAACTTATGCTTAAGTCAATAGCAGAATATTACAAAGCAAAACAAATCTAGCTGTACTACTTCTAGTGATATAAACTACTCCTAGTGATAGAAAAAAGGTACTTGTATAAGGGTATGAAGACCAATATTATATCTTACCAAAGCATTTGTAGTTAGAGAACACTTTGCCTCAAAAGCTTTCCACGTTCATCTCATGATACCGCAAATTTCAGTGTGATTTACCCCTACTTTTTCTTTTGACTGAGGTGGCATCCAGATTGCGATGACACCTGATAGTGTCATGATGTGTCCAACGATGACGATGGCGACTGCCGCACCCATGGCCTCACCCACTTCGAGGCACCTGCAAAGTGGGTAAAACCATGGGTAAAACCATGGGTAAAACAGCCACCACCGTCAACCTCGTCCCCTGGTTAGCAGTTGAAAAGGTCCTTTCTCCTTCCTCAAATAATTTAGCACATATAAGGCTTTATTCAAACGTTCTTAGGGTAATGTGGTAGCCTCTCCCCCTTTTTGTTTTGAGCGTGATTATCTAACAAAGCTCATTCATTGGGTGTGTAAGATACTTGTTGGAGTTATTCGCTAGCCAAGCATTCTTTACTACCTTTTGAACCATTCCTTGTAGACAATGCAATAAACATGGTACAATAAGCATTAGTATTAAGATAACAAGTACTATAACAACTGCCCCTTTTATTAAGTCTTGTAACCATCCACTTAGGCCCAAACTTGACAGCTATGATTCGAGGTTTAGTGAACTTGTCTGTAACCTGTCTGTTAAGTCCTTCAGTTTTTGTAATTGTTGAGTTACCGACTGTGATGTATCTGTTAAATTCATACAACACATGCCATCAAACTCCTCACACCCGTGCCCTTGGGCCAAAAGTAGGAAGTCGATAGCTGCCCTATTTTGCAATGTCGCATGCCTTATTGAGTCAGTTTCCATTAACAAAGCACCGAGTGTTGCAGAAGTAGCATTGGTTTGTTTCGCTAGCCAACATCCCAATTTATTTAAAGTGGTTAAGCCTTGGGCAGCAGCGACCCCAGGGGCAAGGAAAGAGGTTAGTATGGTTTTGTCCGCAGTCCAAAAATCCAGTTGGTCATTGCACTCTTCCTGATATTTTCAAATCTGTCATCTTATTCTATGCCGTGGGGTAAGGTTCAATATCATAGAAGTGTTGGGAGTTAACAATGTTAGGTGCCCCAATGTGTAAGGACCACCTCTCAAACGGGAGGGAACACCGTGCCATGCACGATCACCACAAATCAAGAATATTCCTTTAGGGAGTCTCATTGGGACAATAGTAGAGCGCGAGATGTTGCTCGTTGTATAATTACACCAATTGGTAGCATTCTGAAAAATGGCTAACGTGGGGTTTACATCCTGTGACCTGGTATCGTCCTGTCCTGTATAATTAAAATATAAACAGGTAGGGGCTGTCATGCATCCTAAAATACCCAACTCCTGCGGTTCCAACAACTCCTGTGGTCCGTGTGTCATCCATCCGTCCCACTTATCCATAGCTGCAGAGGTGTTCGTTATTTTTTAAAAACAAGGTTAGGTCAGGGGTGGTCTTCTTTACCACCATTGTCGAATCATAGTCCCCTAAGGGCAGACCAACTAAGCATGTTGTAAACAGATTCTCAGCAGTGGATATAGATAAGCAAAGGTGGCCTTGGCCCGTTTGATTAGCTAGTGTAACCCAGATATTTTTTCTTGGTTGAACGGAAAACCACGCCTGAACCTGGCATATCAAACACGTGACTATCAGACTCACGAACAACGGGATTTGCGTCCTGCGTCGGTAAAGACTGTCATCCCATTCACTGGGGTCTCCGATCACATAGGCATTTCTTCAAACTGCTGATTAGCCAACAGTGACAATAATCTATCGGACGGATAGCTATTTGTAACCTGTTCTAAAAAATCAGAGATTGCGATCTGAAACTCCAGAGAACTGGCTAACAACCAATCTAAGTACTTTTGAGATACAGGAACATAAATTATTACAGGTTCTAATCCAGATATTTCTACAATTCCTTGTCTTCCCTTAATAATGAGTTGTGCAAATAATTCATATCTGGTGACCACTATTTTTCTGGGTTGATAGGAGAGAAAAACCCATTCTAATACTTTCAAACTGTTTGCTGTATTTCCTAACTGTACGGTCAATCCTAGTGGATATTGCCGTTCCCCTCCTGAATTAACTATCATAAGCGAGATACTCTCAGTCGGTGAACATCTGTGAGCATAGGTTGTTGCTATCTTCTCAGTAATTTTCTGCAAAGCCTGGTGTTGATCCTCGTCCAGTTGACGTCGCTCTGGAGCCTCCACCGAAGACTCCAGGAGCGGCATCAATGGCCTCAGATCATCATTAGTAATTCCGCAAATATTGCGAACCCACTGTATATCCCCCATTAATTTTTGGACATCAGAAAGATTTTCTATTTTCGCCTTAATCTTTATTTTTTGTGGGTGGACCACTGCCCTGGTAATAATCCAGCTCAAATATTGCCATGGTTCCTTCTTTTGAATTTTTTTCGGTGCTATTTTTAAACCCCGTTTTCCTAAATAGTGCTCTAAGTGCTGTAAAATGTGGTCTGCATTCAATTGTGTCCCTGCTATTAATATATCAACTATATAATGATACGTTATTAAATCTGGATACTTTTTCCACACCGGTTCTAGAGCCCATGCCACAAATGTCTGACACATCGTAGGTGAATTTTGCATTCCTTGTGGTAACACTACCCAATGATACTTTTTGCTAGCTCTCCTTTATTTACCGATGGTACCATAAAGGCAAACTTCTCTGCATCCTCAGCTGCTAAGGGAATGGTAAAAAAGCAATTGAAATATACTCTTCGATTCCCTGCAAAAGAAATGATACATTTGTGACAATAATTACGACGACATAGAACAAACCCACAACACCGTTTTACAAATATGGCATATTGAAGTTCCTGCTCTTGAACGTCCGGGGAGAGCCGCTGAGACAGTCAACGAGCCGTCATTCCGCATACAAAAGAGTGAAAGCATCAGCTGGCGGTACGTCGGAGTTGACTGCGTCCGTGGGACGTGTGACAAGGTCTTCAGGTCTTACTGCCGGCCGTACCGACCTGGTCGGTACCCACTTCGCTCCGTCCCCTCCCTCTCTGCCAAAGTCTCTTGTCTCATGCCTCGCCAATGTTGGGCAGGGTCGGATCTTGACTTGGGGGAAGAATCATCCCAGGCAGCCCCCTCCTGTTGCGGCACGCACGGGTCAGGAGGCGGGGGCCAAGGAGGACTCGCCACCTCCGTTGGTTGCGTTAGCGGGGGCGGGGGGCGGGCGGGGTGGGGGGGGAGGCGGGCGGGGGTTGCTCGTTCTCACCATTCCCAGCTCGGCCTCCCTTCTCTCCCGGGGCTGTGGCAGCGGCAGCTGCTGCCGCCGTCCGCTCTGATTTTATCCCCTTTATAGAGTCTCTGACTAATCGCCAGGTTGTTAACACTTTCGCGGCCGTATGATCCTCTTTAGAGGCTGCCTCAAACACCAATTTCCCTGCTTTCTCCCAGGTAGGTAACTCAAAAGCTGTTGCAGAGTCTGCTGCTAGCCCCTGGCTCTTCAAAACAGTCTCCAATAGCAATCGCCACGTTGTTGCTAGCTCCGCTGCTTGCCCATCTCCTTTCGAGACTCACCCCATTGATCTTTCACATGGGCACACAGGGGAACACTGAGTACATTGTTCTGGGCAACGTTGTCCCGTCTTGCCCTCACATACATCATCGTAGATCTGTTTCTCTGACTTATTTATGCAGCCGGTTTACTCGGTGCATCTGGCACCTCAGGAGGTGCAGTCAGAGTCGCTGAAGGTCCTGGACCCTCTGACTCAGTTAAAAAGGGATTGGTTGAAGACGGTTTAACAGCCTCCTCCATATCAGCTGCAGCTTTTCTCTCTGCCTTTAAGGCTTTTAATGTGGTTAACATCAACTTCCATGCCGTCACTAACTCTGCGGTGGTTTTATCTCCATTCCCAATATGTTCCTATAACATTTTTCCTATCTCCTCCCACGTCTCTGCCTTAAACGCCACGGACGCATCGGGGGGGTACCCTTTTTGGCACCAAATTAGAAGCCTTCTAAGTGTATATTCATCATATTTCAGTCCTCTCTTAGAGAGCATATGTGGCAGGAGTCTGACCATCGCCCCTTCTTCATGTGATGCGTTCTGCCTTTAGTTCTTTTAATGTCTCTAGGATCAACCTCCAGAGCGTCGTAAATTTTATACTGTCTTTGTTGCCTGTGCTATTCACTTTTCAGTTTTATATCTTTTCATGCAATTAATAACATCTCTCCAAGATTTCATTAATTTTTTTTGCTGATTTATCATCATCGATTACTAGATCCCACAATCAATCTCCATAAGAACGCCACTCGTCTACTTCAAACATACTTTCAGGGTCTTTAAAAGACCCTTTCGCTTTCCCTAACGTAATTAACCCAGCCAGATCTTTTAATTGGCTTACTCCCCGCTTTTCTAAAAAGCATTTTAAGATTTCGAACGCTACCTCTATTTCCATTGTGCGCTATGTTGACCTTCTTAATTATCCGGTCAATTATTTTTGCAGCCTTTTCCCATGGGTAGCCTTCTTTCGGACGGCGAACCCCTTCTTAATTATCCTGGGTTCAAGCACGGATCAGGCGCGCCGCGGCAGCGTCCGCCGATCTTCTGCTCCCTGGTCGCTGCTACCAGTGCTTCTCCGATCTCGCTGTCCGGTGAAAAACAAGGATGGGGTCCCTGTTCGGGCGCCACTTGCGACGAGTGAGGGAAGGCAAGCAGTCGACTCAATATGAGTGATAAGGCAAGCTTCAACTTTATTGCAAAACCTTACACATATTTATACACTAAGTTCTACCTTATGCATACTTGTCTTACAATCATTGGCTTAGCCCTAAAGATTGCATTATCATACTCCTCCTACTTGCGGTTACTGCTACGTGGTCCGGGTTCCATCCTGTTTTTCTTATACAGTGCTGCTTCTTAGCTGTTTACCACAGCTCCTTCTCCTCAAGGCCGAGCCCTGCAGATGTCCAGCTGTTTACCAGCTTCCCAATGCCACAGCTCCCTCTTCTCAAGGCCGAGCCGTGCAGATATCTAGCTGTTTACCAGCTTCTCAATGCTGCAGCTCCTTCTCCTTAAGGTCGAGCCGTGCAGAGTGATCCCAACAATAAATTACCAACCAACAAGAGAGGATGAAAACACAGGAAGGAGAGATGAATGCCTCGACCCACCTAAATACAAATTACACAATGTTCCTCTCAGTGAGTTGTGACTAAGGTCACAGGGTGGATAATGTGGGAAACCACTGTGGGTCTGTAGGGAGTAGCAGGGTTTGACTGGAGCAACACGCTCCTCTTCAAAAGCAACCCTGATGGGTTGCAGTCAGACAGTCTCATAACTGACTATTGTTGAGTGATGTCTGGGATGAGGCGAAAGCCTTGCAGCCTGATGTTCTACGGCAAGGCCACAAAGACCTCCATCAAACGTGAGTAAGCTGACCATTATTAATAACTGAAATTCTTATTAACTATTCATTCCTATTGATCGATGCTATTTGAGTTATATAGTATCTATCGGTCTACAACAAATAAATGAATAAAAAATTAATGAACTGATTAAGTTTTTATTAATCAAATTAGTCTAAATCAATCATTAATAATTACTTATTAATAACAGTCGTTACCTATTAAGATCGATTATTTTATTTATTAGTATTTTGTGGTACTGCATTAACACTACTGTCCTCCAGTTACTTATCATGTATTTTTTTTTCTTTATCATCACTCTGATTTACTGTTGTAATTATCTACTATCAATTCATCATTATTAATTATCATTAATTACACGTGCTACACGACGGCTCTGTTCCTCACCTAGAACTTGTTATCAGTAAAGTAGTTCCTTATTAACGTGATCTTAATCCACTGGATGTTAATTCCAGTAAATATTAATCTGTATTGCTCTATCGCTAATCATTACTTCGTATATTAATTACCGGTTAATGAATTATTTATTACATTCATTAACCATAGGTCGGTGTATGTTAATCCATCAAGAATTAGCAGAGAGTGCCAGATCAGCATTTGTCCTAAACCTGCTCTCCCCACTCCCTCCTCCCAAACCGCCCGCCTGCCCTCACCCCGGAGAGTTCTGTGTCAAGACACCCACACGCACCCTGCACACCCCCCGTTTCTTTTTGATTGTCATTTTTTTAGCTATTTATTTATCTAGCCTCCCTCCCCCTTACCTTTTCTTACTCTTCTCTCTCACCACCGGGGACCGGGGACCGGGGACCAGGCAGAGGCGGCGGTGCCCAGCCCCAGCCGCCCGCCCTCCCCACCCCACCGCAGCGAGCCCCATTGCTACAAGGCCGCCAGAAGTTAATCTGCTTATGTGTAAACGTGGTGGCAGCTGAGGTATGTTTAAGAATACTGGTAAGTGTTGCTAGAAACCTACAAATATTTTCCGGGTGTTAACCGCGGGGTGCCAGCTTTGTGGGCCTACCACCCAGCACCCAGCTCTGCGCAGGTCTGGAATAAACCGGTATCTCGTCTCGGTGTGTGAGACTGGCCTATCGCACGCCGGGAAACGAAACCGCCTTTTCGGACACCACCATCAGCAAAGCAGCGACCCCGCTTTGCCTGAGGCTGCTGGGCCTGTCCTCTGGGCGCTGCTCACCACTGGAACGCATCCCGCTGGCGACGGACACGCCGACGGCCGCTAGCGAGAGGCGCGGCCCACCTCTCCGGCAGCCGGAGCCCGGCCTCGGGGACGCAGGTCTCTGCCCAGGCCGAGGCACGGGGCTGCTGCTTTCCCAGGGACGGCTTCAACCGGGAGCCGAGCCGAGCACATCGCCCGCAGGCGGACACCGAGGCGGGCCACAGCGCAGGCTGTAGCAGAGAAGGCGGCGTTGTCCACAGCGTTACCAGACTTTTTCGTTTCTTACTGCGTGCACACCCGCCACACACGCTCCCAAACCGGCCCCGGCACGAACCCCTCGCCCGCGGCCACACGCACACACGGAGACACCCCCCCTCCCCCTTCCGCCAGCAGTTTTGCCGGCCCGGGGAAGGAAGGAAGGCGGGAGACTTTAGGACCCCGCGGCGTCCCTGCCGCACCCGTGCCCCCCTCCCGCCTTTCGTCCTCAGTCCGTCGGTCGGCCAGTCCGTCGGTCAGTCACCCTGCTGAAGGTATGCGAGGCACAAAGCGGGGGTATTGTTTAGGCTCTGTCAGGAGTCAACGAGGCGCAAGCCTGAGGGAAGGAACAAGGCAACCGCAAAGGGAACGCAACTGCCGACCTTTGAGTGAACTATCCTAAGTAACATCTAATTAACATCGACTCGGCATAGCACAAGCCTGCCCTCCGGTAGGGGAAGACCCCTACCCACAGAAGCCCCTTCCTCACGGGGCACGCGCAGTAAAAAAGGAGGACGCTGTCGCCGTGGAGACGAGGCTTGCGGGAACCAACAGGCGCAAGGGCGCCTGCGCCAGCTCTCAAGAAAATAACGGTGACTTGTTGCTCGGAGCGTAGAAATATTTTCCCTGCGTTAACCGAGGCGCGCCAGCTTTGTGGGCCTACCACCGGCACCCAGCTCGGCGCAGGGGCGGAAGAAAAGCCGCCGTCTCGACTCCGTGTGTTTCCCGGCGCTCTGCGCACCGGGTGACGGAACCCGCGTTTGGCACAACAGCCCCGCTGCGCGCGGGCCGCCGCCGCCGCGCGGTGAAAACCAACGAACGCGAACGGCGGGGGAGGTGAAAAACGAAAAGAGAAAAAAAAACCCCCACCCAACCGACCCAAACAGAAACCTCCGAAAAGCGCCGCCATCCCCCCTCCCCTAGCCAGCCTCTGCGCCAGGCTCCCTCCCCCGCCGCCGCGCCGCCGGGGGGGCCGGTTGCCGGGCAGCGGGGCGCACGCGGCTGCAGCCCCCCTTGCCCCCCGCTGCTCCGGGGCGCCGGAGAGTCTGCGGCCGGGGGGGGCCGCACCCACCGGCCTGCGGGTCCGGAGCTGCAGCGCAGGGAGGGGGAGCGCGCGCGCGCGCGGGGGGGGGTGGCTGAGTGAGTCTGAGCGCGCGTGTGTCGCGGGGGGGGGCGGTGTCTGCAGGATCGCGGGCGCAGACTTTAATATATTTATTTTTAACAACGGCTTCTTTAGCCTGGGGAAGTGGAGGGTCAGGGCACTGCAGTGCTCAGTTTGGGATCCTTCCCTTAGAGTTGAATTCGACCCCGGGGCCGTAGGGGAAGTCGTCAAATTTGGTGACGGTATTTGACGGGTAGCTGGATTATACGGGGGAGGTAAGTGATCTAGGGGGTCCCAATCCTTCTTTTCCTTTTCTATGTGTTGCTCCCCTACGGTCTTATTTTTATGAAAAATGCCCACACAGGCCTTTATCCATAAACTAGCATACTCGCTCTCCTCTTGGCAAAACGGTTCCTTAGAATTTACATACAGGTTTAGCGACTGACAAACCCAATCCTCAAATGACCCAAATACAGGCCAAAAAAAACGTGGGGTCTCAAGGGGTTCTTTGGCCATTTTACCATACAATATTAACTAATTTCTCTTTTGTCTTCCCTTTTCCAGGGCCCTTATTATTCCAATGTTTTAACATTATTCCTAATGGAATCTCCGGAGGTATTTTTAGTAATTCGCTCCCTTTCTTCTGGTCCTGGGTTCTCGATTTCGTCTGACCCATCTAGGAATTTTTACTGTGGCAATTCCTACAGCCCTTGGTTACCAAGCAGAGTGTCTTGCAGGGGGTTTCAAACTTCTCACTCACCTATGGATCCTATAAAAATCGCTTCGGTCCTTTACCGGCCAAGTCCCTCGCGGGAGATTGGAACCGCGGTTAGAAGACCTCCACAATCGCTTCGGAACGAGGTTCCGTCTCAGTCACACTCTTACACACACAGGCAACCAAATCCTACCCAACCGAACGGTATACACCTTAAATACTTACGACTCCGTCGTCTTCGTTCGGATCTTCGCGCGCAGAATTACGGGCAAAATAAACTGCTGCAGCCGGCAAGGGAGCTCATAAAAAATCAAATTCTTTGCTTGCCCCTATTTGGGTTCAGGATGGTGTTAGTCCCGACCCGACCCGATCAGGAGCCACCAAATGGTGGGGCGCCCCTCCTAGATCAAGTCAGTATTCAGGAACCAAGACCATCCCGGACGAGTCCCCAGTTGTGATAAATGATTTAGTCCCAAACAGGATTCCAATTTAAGTTTGCAATTTATTAAACAAATAGAGGCAAGCAAACAGCGCTGGGTGCGTCGGGAGTCTCCGCTCCACCAAGACGCACACCTTCACTTCTTACAATTCCTTCCTTTATACTTCTCTAGGCTTCGTTTCTTGCCTTTCTCCGCCTTTTTCTTGGAAGACGACTCTTTCTTTAAGTACGTCACCACTTCCCCGGTCTGCGCATGCTTCATCTTTTTCTAGGTGGTCGTCCGGTGGTCGTTGGGAGGAAGATGCTCCTCTTCGTCAGTGCACTCTACATGACCTCTCTGTTTGTGCAGGCGCTCCGTTATTCTACTTATATTATGCTACCTTATTTGGCTATACATTTTCTTGACATTTCTGCGGTTATTTACAACACTGGTTTGCACTAGTATATCAGGAACTAACTTACATATCAGGAGGCTACATAAGCTTCACATATCAAGGGAGTTACCCAAACTATACTTATCAGGAAGTTACATAAAGACTACCACTCCCCTGTTTATGGTCATGCCCTACATATATTCCTTTATTTCAATATAAATGACATTTGCTTCAAGCTTATATTCACTAGATTTTCTTTACATGAATCGCTCATTCCTCACAGTTTCAGGGACAATGGAGCTTTTCTTAGTAGCGGGAAGAGCAAGAAACCTTCACAAATTACAGCTGGGAAGGTTCTGTCTGGATGTGAGAAAAAATAGTCCTCACTGAGAGGGTAGTCTTGTGCTGCAAGAGATCACCCAGAGGGAGTCTGGATTATCCCATGGCTTTGTGTTTCAAGGAGCAGCTGGTGAGGGTGGAGAGCCATCAGTGAAGGCATAGAAATGCCAGGGTGAGAGCTAGGTGGGAAAGCAAGATGGCTGTCAGCAAGCTGAAGGGAAAGAGGTGAGGCATGGGACAGTGTAGGGCAGCCTGCATAGAGATGGCCAAGGGTTCTAGCAAGACCGAGAGGTCCAAAAGGACTGAGGTCTTTGTCGTCTTGACTATAGCAGCTGTCTCTACCACCAGGGCCAGTGAGACAAAACTTTATTCTTCTCTTCTCAGAAACTGCCTTCCCAGGACCTGGGCTCGGGGTTTGGCCTTGCCTGCTTCATAAAACGAACCAAGGGTTTTCTCAGCATTACAGCCACCTGTGCAGTGCCCTTGCCTACCTGCAGTCACCGTCTCCAAGTATCTGCTCTAATGAGTCAATGAGGAGCCTTTGGCAGTAATGGGTCTCATTAAGTCCCATTAATGCTTCAAGGTATTTTGGGGTTTGCTTCTGGCTTTGACTTCTTGAGAGGTTTGTTCAGTCTTCTCCCAGTATCTGAGGTTCACGGACTGAGCCCCAAATACACCATGGGGCTCCTTAAAACACAGAAAGCCCTAACAAGTCATGCCTCTTCCTGTAACGTTCTCCATGTCTGCAAGACTCGTATAGCTAATCTGAGTTGTTTCATAGCGTGGTTAAGAAGGAAGATTTCAAAGTGCACCTAATAAAGTTAATTTTAAAGGCTGTATTTTGTTAATTTCAGTTTAAAGAAGTGATAGAAGCATTATCCAACTGATATGGATCCTGAGTGTCAGGAGCGTCTCCTGAGGAGGTCTGGACAGGTAGGAAAAGCAGTCCCTTGAGATCTGACACTGGGTGGACAACCTTGCTCCTCACCTCCCCAGACTCCCCATCTGTCGTTGGCCACCTGGGATTTACATCACTTTCCCTTCATCAGACTTCTCTGAACTCTGGGAGCTGAATGTTAGAGCTCCATTGCACCATCTCCCACCCACTTTCCTTAGAGGACTGGCTGCACACAGGCACAGAAGGATGTTTCCCATTTGCAAGCAAAGCAAAGTAAAGCACGATCAAGTGTCTTAAGCAATAAAACACTCCTCAACCATATACTAAGTACAAGCTGCCTCTAATGAGGTCGCCTTTCTACAAGGGATGATCTTACGAGAAATGTTTTAGATAGATAGATAGATAAAGGTAGATACAATTAAAAGAGTTGGCTAAAGATACCGTTATACTACTGAAAGACAGGCAGGCTTTTAGTCCCTGAAGCTCAAAGCAGCAGTGTGGGTGGGAAGTATCTGAATGAACAAAGAGTAAGGGAAGGAGAACAATGGAAAGGGCCTTTGTCTAGACAGTCTGCTGAAAACATTACTTCAGAAATGGTCATTGTATCAGCACAGGTGAAAATATATGAAAGATTAGAATTATTAACTACAAAAGACATTAACCACTTGATCCAGTGTGGCCTGGCAGCAAAGGCAGCCAGCAGTGTCCTGAAGTGTATAAAGAGGAGCCTCGCCAAAAGAGTGAGGGAAGTGGTTGTCTCCCCATGCTCATTGCTTGTTAGACCACCTGTAACCAATTATATCCAGTTTTAGGGCCCCAGTTCAGGTGTACTGATCTGGCTGGGATGGGGTTACCTTCCTTCATAGCAGCCTGTGTGGTGCTATGTTTTGCATTTGTGCCTTAAACAGTGTTGATAACACACCAGTGTTCTGGCTATTGCTGAGCAGTGTTTGCACTGTGTCAAGGCCTTCTCTGCTCCCTCCCAGTGAGTGGGCTGCAGATGGGCAAGAACAGCTGACCCCAACTGACCAAAGGGATACTCTCTAACGTACGACGTTGTGCTGAGCAATAAAAGCTGGGACAGAGGAAGAAGGAACTAGAATTTTTTTGTTACAGGAATCACTTCCTAGTTCACATGGAATCCATTGCATAGCATTAGTAAAAGGCCTTAGACCTTCATAAGCGGTGAACTTTCACCTAGCTACTGATGAAGTTCTACTGAACTCTTACTTAGTCGCGTGAGGGAAGGCCCTGAAACTGGTGTAAATTAGAAAGATAAGATAGCCACATCCATCAGCAGAGGTTGCCTCATCGAGAAACGAAAAAGAACGGCCCGCTTGGAGACAGTGAAAGGATCCAATGAGGAAAAAGGAGACCCCAGACCCAAATACTCCAACTGGACTAAACCGTCTCACAAGGGGAGGGGAGCTTAGACTGTAAGGGTATAATTGTCCAGAGAGTCTCTGGTTCGGGGTCCGTCTCCAGAGGCACTCAGCTCAAGCTGTTCTTCACCACTGTACCGCTTAATAAATTCAACTGGTATACGTCATGTCAGAGATTCTGCTTCAGGAAACCTAGGGTTGAGCCTGAGGGAAGAGAAAGCACCCAAGAGAGACTCTGTGTGTGTGTGTGTGTGTGTGTGTGTGTGTGTAGAGTCAAAAGGTGCACACGTCGGCTCACTGGAGTCTCCTGCTGCAAAGGGACTCCAGACCCAGCAGTTAAAGTCTCGGGTGGTGTGTGTGCAACTCCTTGATTGGTGTGTGAATGCTCAGGCAGCGGCTTCTCCATTAACGTTTTGTCATTCAAAGAGTCTTCTGTGTGGAGACTGGCTGGGCATCATTTTTGCTTGTGGGAGGTGGTGAGTGGTTGCCTTTGCGTTGCTTATTATTATTATTGCTTGTTGATTTTTAAAAAATCTCTTTCTTTCACCTGCTAAGCTGTCTTTATCTTGACCCACAACTTTCCGTGCTTTATTTCTTCCTGTTCTCTCTCCTGTCCCAGTGGGGAAGGGGAGGAAAGAGTGAGCGGCTGCGTGGCTGCCGGGCTATTGGCCAGAGTCAATCCACCACATCAAGGAAGACGTTGACAACTGGGAGTGACTTCAGTGGGAGGCTGCCAAGATGCGCAGGGGCTGCAGCACTTGCCTGGGGAGCAGAAACTGAGGGAAAGGGCTGCCTTCGGCCTGGGAAAGGGAAGGTCTGGGGAACCTCATAGCAGCCAGCCAGTCCCTGCAGGGAGGTTTTCAGGAAGATGGAGCCAGTCTTGTCACCGTGGTGCTTGGCAGGACGATAATAGACGATAGTCAAATGTTGAAATAAGGAATGTTGAGGCTGGAGATAGGGACAATCTTTCTCTCCATAAGGGCATCCAAACATTGAAGCAGGTTTCCCAGAGATGTTTTCCTGTCTTTGTCCTTGGATATTTTCCAGCCCCCATGTGGCAAAGCCTTGAGCAAAGTGGTCTGACTCCGTAGCCGATTCTGCTGTGAGCATGAGGTTGGACTGGAGACCTACTGAGGTCCCATTCAGGAGAGTGGAAAACTAAATGATGCTGTGGTTCCTTCCTCTCTAGGTGTGCCCTTGATGACAGTAGGGAAAGCTGTCAGGTTCCCCGTGACCATGGAAGTAAGTCAGATGCTGGCATAGTCAGATCAGCTGAAGTTGTCTTCTCCTCCTCCAGGCAGTGTTGCTCAGATGCAGGACTGCTTCACAGGTATCCCCAAACAGCCCTGGTTATTTCCTTTGCTTCACCGTTCATTCCCTTTTCATTCTTTTCCCACCTCTCAAGTCCTGCTCTTTAACCATCCTTATCCCCACCCATGCAAAAAGCCAAGGACTTTTCACTGTTTATCCAGTGGCCCTGCATTTGCTCACTTTGAACCCTCCTTTGGTGTCTCTGCGGTGGTTACTGTGGTGCTTTCTACCTCGCATTGCAACTCAACTTAACGCCAGTACTCTTTTCTTCTCTGTAGTGTCCTGCAGCTACTTAAGTTCTGATCTTGTTAGAGGCACCACGACTCAGGATGGCCGTTGGCACGCATACTTTAAAAGCTGGACTGTTGGAGGTTCAGTCCAGAGGGACCTTGGCACACCTGGGATTTGGCCAGCAGAAACCTCAAGGTTTTGAAGGAAAAGCTCAGAAACAACTCCATGCAGCAGCATGGACAGGGACCTGACTGACTAAGGAGTGTCCTGAGGTGAAGTATCTGGGAACTGTGACAATGCCATATGAGTCAGTGGTTCTCACATTTCGAAAGGAGAGTGGAGTGTCTGGAGGAGGTCTGCCAACTTGAAGTGAAGGGCCTAAAGGATGAGCTGTGGGGAGAGTCTGAGGGAGCTGGGTGTCTGTAGCCTGCTGAAGTGGAGGCACGGGTTTACCTAGCAAGAGCCTGCACCTGCCTGGAGGGATAACGGAGCCAACCTGTTTTCTGCAGTCACCATTGATACGACAGAAGGAACAGCCACAAGCTGCCTCTTGGGACCTTTAGGCTGAACCTCAGGAAAAATAAAATGGACTAGGAGGAGCGTTGCCATGATCTCCACCTTTGGAGCTCTTCAAGTTTCAGCGCCGCAAAGTCACGGCCAGCCTGGAGGCTGGACTAGAGACCCCCTCGCAGCAGTCTCTTTCCCAACAGGCCTGTGCCTTGCCACATGTCATATGAGAAGAGACTAAGCTGGAGGAGAGGGTCTCTACATCACAGGACAATTCAGGGTGGAAGGAGGGTCAGGAGGTCTCTGGTGTTGCACTGGCTCCAAGCAGGGCCAGCTCTGAGGTCAGACCAGCTTGCTCGCTAAATGCCAGAATCCGGAGAAAGAGTTTACACATGAACCAGGCATCTGTGCCGCCGTTACAGAAATGGAGACAAGGCCTTTGACCAGCTCCCTGAACACAGCTATTGGTACGTCATGCCCCCTGAGAACATCCATCCTCCCGGGAACATCCATCTTCTTGTCCAAAGGAGTGGGATCCTTATGCAACTATCCTGCCATATCTCCAGACCATGGGGTGCTTTACACTGTAAACAGAACTGAAGGAAAGCCTCTGACTTGGGTACGGTCAACTGAATTGCTAAAAGAGGGCAAGATGGAGGGATCTCGGAGCTTCCAGGTTCTTCCTGAAGATAGAAGGCCTCAGATATAGGAACAGAAGATAACAGTTTTGAACTAGCCTAGGCTTTAGATCATTTCACATGTGATGGCTCTGCTCCATCCTTTCAGTCATTGGCACCCAGAAACCTCATCTGCTTTTCCTTCCTCTCCTCCCAAAAGCTGATCAAGTGATGGGAAGAAAGGAAGGAGAAAGGCCCTAGGCCTCTGTGACTCACCTGGGCTCTGGCACTTGGAGGGCCACAGTGTCATCCATTGTACACCCCATAAAGAATCAAGCTGGGAAGTGACTCTTCACGTACAAGTGAACAAGGTCGATGCACAGGCAAGGCTGTGTCTGGAGACCAGTACACCTAGAGCATCGATCAAGCTGGGGCTGAAACTCAGGCCTGGTCTTCAATGGTCACCTGGGCCCATGGACAGAGGTGTGGATGGACCCCCCAGGGTCCTGAAGGCCTCTGGATGCTCTCAGGGCCCTGACACTGCCCCCATGGGATCCCACCTGCCAGTGCCCTCAATAGGCCAAGTTCTCATTCCCGCATGTGCAGGGTCTGTGCTCGGCTACTCTCCTTCCCCGCTTCTGTGCAGATCTGGGAGACCACAGTTTCATGCTGACTACAACCAAGGCTGAAACTGGTCTTCCCATCCCTGACCAACTTTTCCTCTTTTGGGAGTACAAGGTCCAGGTGAGCCTCAGACTGGGTGGCACAGTTAGAAGCTGACCCACACACAAGATCCCGCCTAACCTGTTGCATGTCCCATAGAGAACATCCACACATCTGACCTGCTCTGGTAGCAAGCAGGGCATCCTCCACTTCTCGCCTTCCCTGTTAGTCTCGCCTAAAGATGTTGTATCTCCGTCAGTCACAAAAGCTGTGGGAGCTGTCCTTTTCCGTCTTGACTCTTGCTCCCCTAACGTCACAGCTTTGCGATGGCATGTTGTCCTCCTGCTGTCTGTGCTCCAGGCTGTGGGCTTTGGTGCACATTAGGCCTGTAGCACCTCAGATGTGGCACCAGGGCCAAGGGCAGATTTGTCACATGGACACCTGATACCAAAAGATTGGCCCTCTTTGTGTGGAAAGGCTTCACAGCCGATGTGTGCTGGAGTGGATGGCAGGAGGCAACATAATGATGAAGGAGGTTCTCACAACGAGAGCAAAAGCTGCAGTCCCCAAGACCAGACAGAAAACGGCCTTGGGCTGTGCAGCGCTGGCAGGAGAGGGGTTTGCTGTCCCAGGTGACTCTTGCAGCAATGCGTGGGGCCTGTGACAGAGGTGAAGCCGATCTCCAAGAAGGACAAGCTGCTGCTGAGAAAGTCCCCGGGGGAGGACAGCCTGTCATCCAGCCACACTGTGGACATCATGCTGGGGGCTGACTGGCTAGATAGCAGCTCTGCAGAGAAGTACCTTAGGGTCCTGGAGGGCAAGCAGCTGAGCATGAGCCAGCCATGCAGCCTCGCAGCAAAGGCCAGCAGCCTCCTGGGCTGCATTAGGAAAAGCATTGCCGGCAGATGGAGGGAAGTTAACCTTCTCCTCCACTGAGCACCGGTGGGCCACATCTGGAGTGCTGTGTCCAGTGCTGGGCTCCCCAGTGCAAGAAAGTTGTTGACCTGCTAAAGCAAGGCTATCAAAGGGCCACAAAGCTGATTTAAGGGACCGCAGCATCTTCCATAGGACGGAAGGCTGAGAGGTCTGGGACTGTTAAGCCTGGAGAAAAAATTGCTCAGGAGTGTGGAGTAATAGGGCACGGACTGTGGCAGGGCTTCAGGCCAAAGACCTTTATTGTTAGCGTAGTGTGCTTTTTAGACAAATACAGCCCGTTCACGCACCTAAAAGTGCTACCCGGTTGGCTATTGCTTTAAGTCCACGCGACTCTCACAGAGGCAGGATTGGTCGCCTCTGTATGTCCACGCGCTCCTTTGCTTCTTCTTAGTTGTTTACCACAGCTCCTTCTCTTCAAGGTTGAGCCCTGCAGGTGTCCGGCTGTTTACCAGCTTCTCAATGCCACAGCTCCTTCTCCTTAAGGTCGAGCCATGCAGGGTGATCCCAATATCACCCCCTTTTTGTTTATCTATAAACAAAACCTGATGGTTCATTCGCAACCCGAGGACTGTGAGGAAGATGGACCATCTGTACATTCTTTTATCGTCCTGCACCACGAACTCAGCCCAGCAGTCGGTAGGTGCCAGCTTTACGTGGGCGTCCCCACGGAGGCAACGGTGGCCTTGCCGTACACTGGCCCACTGCCCTTTGGGAAATCCCGGTATTTATACATTTGCAGAGGAACGAGTTTCGACACACGTGGCCAGCGAGTGTCAGAACACGCCTTGGTTGCCACCTTTCAACACAGAGAGCCTATGGCATACGCGCCCGCTGGCCAGATGTGCTGCACGTGCCCCAGCCACCCTGTCTGTTGGTTCGTAGGCTTTGTTCATGTGGCATATTACCGTAATCCAGCAGTCACATATCAACCATGCTCAAGCCAATAGCAGAATGTTACAAGGCAAACAAAATTGTGAATTGTGCTTTATATTCCTCCGTTACTGCATGTCTTCCCCATCCTCCCCTAACCTTGATCAACTTTCTTATCTCTTGGGCTGTTTTCTCTCACCCAGCATAGTATCTGTTTCTTACCCAGCCATCCATTTTCTGATATTCTAACTGCAGTTTTCTCACAGGCCAAAATTCCATCCGTTAACCCCTCCGTATGTATACGATAATTGGCGATAATTTCCATTTCTGCCGACAAGCTAACTATTGCTTTTTCTAGCTGAGATAAACGTCTGAGTCCCAAACAGGATTCCAATTGAAGTTTACAATGTATTACATTATATACATTAACCACTCTGCTAGACTTAGGCTTGCGGTCATACAAGGATATGTAGGACAGAAGGTTACACTTCATCACACGAATCAGATGAACATATTTCACATAGCTGTACTACTCCTCGTGATGGGAAAAGCGCCCGTACAAAGCTATGATAACCTTTATTATATCTCACCAAGGGATTTGTAGTTATAGAGTGCTTTGCCCTAAAAGCTTTCCATGTTCCTCTAATGATACCGCTAATTTCAGTCTGATTAATTATCTGTGTTATAAATGATTTAGTCCCAAACAGGATTTCAATTCAAATGTACAATTTATTAAGCGAATAGAGGCAAGCAAACAGCGCTGGGTGTGCCGGGAGTCTCCGCTCCACCAAGACGCACGCGGTACAGTTCCTGTTCCTGGTTTATATCCTGTCCGTTAATACATATTCATGAACAGGCGTGTCTTCTTCGGCGCATGCCCTCTTCTCCTTCTAGGATCTTCTCGACTCTTCCTCAGCGTGATCCTGTTCGCTAATACATATTCATGAATAGGCGTGTCTGCTAATACATATTAATGAACAGGCGTGTCTTCTTCAGCGCATGCCCTCTTCTTCTGCTAGAGTCTTCTCGAATCTCCCTCGGCGTGCCCCCAGGATGACCCCAAACCGTATGCATGCACTTTCTTTACACAATACTATGCGGTCAGTGGTCAAACTGGTTTGAGCTGATATACCAGCCAAGTAGTTTAACTTTCTCCTGTAAAATACCCCTTTTTATGGTGCAGGAGAAATCCATAAAAGTCCAGAAGGTTACACTTCATCACACGAATCAGATGAACATATTTCACAATCCCCCATCTTTTTCTTTATAGTATTGATTTGTGTTTTCGTTTCCAATTGAGTACTGCAGATATCTGCATTCCTTGTATAACCGAGTAGATTAATCTAGTAACAATTCCCCACATATCCCCAATACAACTATCCCGATTTTAGTAAGCCAATCACCACCCATAAA
This sequence comes from Phaethon aethereus, assembly GCF_964289735.1. Taxonomy (NCBI): domain Eukaryota; kingdom Metazoa; phylum Chordata; class Aves; order Phaethontiformes; family Phaethontidae; genus Phaethon; species Phaethon aethereus. Next base: position 68,688 of record NW_028114064.1, on the reverse strand, counting down.
ATCTCCCCAAAATCCTCCTAGATTGATTCCATTCCAAGTTTATCTCTCAGGAGGCCATTCGTTATACACCTGGACTCCTAGTCGCTCTCCCTAATTTATGGGTAACAGGAAAAAACTAGGTTTTATTGTTGATTACACGTACGGGCTGTACAATTAGAAAAGGTCCTCAGTTTTCCCATTTTTCTGGGGTAAACCCCAGCTGGACTTGTTCCAATATTGACTACAGTTATTTGCCGTAGTCAGAGTCAAGGAACTCACCCCAAGTAGAACTAGAAGAGGTCCGGTCAGGGCCATAGTGGTCGGCGGTCACAGCCCAAAGGGGTTGCAGCCCTTGGCAGACCCTTTTTAAGCCGCAACACCAGTTCCCCTCCGGTCTTGCCCTCTTCCTTCCTTTAAGGGGGTGCTTTCTTAGTACCCAAATTAATTGAGCACTGCTTGTGAAGGCCAGAGCTTTGCTAGATCAGTGGTTTGTCCAGACCTGAGCACTTGCCCGAGCCTGGCGATCCTCTTTATTTGCAAGGCTTTATGGCTACAGAAAACTGCCAGTTAGCCTGCAGTTCTTACAAATAAACACCACCTTCTACACCAAGGACAAATTCTAGTTCCAGCTCCTTTTTCCTGTTCTTCTTTTGCCAACAACTCCTTCCGATGATACTCGTTTGGAGTACCCATTGTTGTTTCCTATTACCCTTTCCCATTGTTTTCCAAACTTGGGGATTACTTATATTGCTCTCCATAGCTTCCCATGGCCATCGTTCACCTCGATTTGTTCCACCACAAACGTAACAATTAGTTATATTCAATGACTTAGCAATGTTTTCAGCAAGATTTACAAGTAGATTTTTAGCAACTGTGGGAATTTCATGTTTCACTCCTGTTTCTATTACAGGAGTAGCCGCAATAAAATTCCCACAGCAATTTAGTCAGATGTGACCTTCCACTCCTTCCCTGGACCTTTCACTCGTGACACATGTGTCCATCCTTTTTCAGCAGTTCTCACAGCTGTTTCTGTAGTGAATAAAACAAGGAAAGGTCCTTCCCAGAGGGGAGATAGGTTTCCTTCTTTCCATGTTTTTATCAGAATTTTATCTCCTGGTTCTAACTGATGAATTGCAAATCCTAAAGGTGGTGTTTGGGCCACCATCCCAATCTCTCTTCATTCTTTTAATCTTTTTCCAATGGTAATTATATCTTGTTGGATACTATGATCCTCAATTACATTGTTCCCCAGAGGCATTCCTTGAAAATAAGGCATGCCATAGAACATTTCATATGGCGATATTCCAGTCTCACTGTATGTTTTCGTTAAGTGCCAATGGTAAACGTTTCGTCCAGGGCATTTGTGTCTCAATCATTAATTTAGCCAATTGTTGTTTTATTGTTTGATTCATTCTTTCTACCTTCCCCGAGCTTTGTGGGTGCCACAGAGTGTGGTATTCCCACTGAATACCTAATGATTGACATAATAGTTTTATTATTTTAGAAGTAAAGTGTGTGCCCTGGTCAGAATCAATGTACTGGATTATCCCATATCTAGGTATCAAATGTTCTAATAAAATTTTTACCACCATCTGTGCCATAGCTCGTGCTACAGGGTACGCTTCTACCCACTGTGTTAAATGATCTACTATTACCAATAAATATTTTATCCTCCCTACCTTAGGCAATTCAGTGAAATGGACTTGTACTTTCTCAAAAGGTCTGTAAGCTGTTTTTCTCCCTCCCGTGGCTGCTTGTCGAAACACTGTCTTATTTACCTTTTGACAAATTAAGCAACCTTGTGTAATTTGCTTTGCTATTTCAAAAATTCCAATACAACCAAATTGTTTAAGAAAATGATCACTTAACGCTTTTGTACCCCAATGTGTTTGTGCATGCAAACGTTCTAATAATCGCCTGGTGTAGGCTTTTGGCAGCATTTCTCGCCCATCGGGCAGTGCCCATTTTCCTTGTTCTAATTTAGCTCCTATTTTCTTCAATTTTGTTTGTCCTTCTGGGGTAAACTCCTTCTCTCTTTCCTCTCGTCCTTCTTTGCTGGTGTCCTTCTTTGTTTGTATGACATTAATTTTGGCAACTTTAGTCCTCAAGGCTGCTTCCTGGGCCTCTTTAGCTGCTAAGTTATTTCCTCTAGTTCGGTAATCACCAAAAGTCCCTTTTGGTGTCCCCTCACATGTACCACTGCTATCTCCTTTGGTTCTCTTAACGCCTTTAAAATTTTTACTATTAATTCTTGATGTATTAAATTCCTCCCGTGAGTATTAATCCAACCTCTTTCTTCCCAAATTTTTCCAAAAGTGTGGACCACCCCATATGCGTATTTAGAATCTGTAAATACAGTCCCGCTTCTTCCTTTTAATAATTCCAGGGCCCTACATAGGGCATACAGCTCACAAGCCTGAGCTGACCATGATGGACTCAGAGGTCCTGATTCCACAATTTCTAAGTCCTTATTAATTATTGCATATCCCGATTTTCTCTTCCCTTCTACTACTCGGGAGGAGCCATCTATAAACAGCGCTTCTCCATTTTACAACTCAGCATCTCTTAGATCTGGTCTCACCTTAGTCTGGGTCTCAATTACCTCTAAACAGTTATGTTGTAATTCCTCTGATGGTTCTCCAAACAAAAATTGTGCTGGACTCTGAGCAGAAGTCACCCTCAGTTCTAAGTCAGGGGAGTCTATTAGTATTGCTTCATACTTTAGGGTCCGGCTGTCCGTTAACCATTTTTCCGCTTCTTGTTGTAAAACATTTCTGACATTGTGTGGGGTATACACTTTTAAAGGAGCACTAAAGGTAATCTTCCTAACTTCCTCTATTAATAATGCTGTAGCAACCAAAGCTTGGAGACAAGCAGGCCATGCTCTGCTTACTGGATCAAGTAACTTAGAACAATGCCCCATGGGTTTTTTGGATTCCTGCCCAGTCTTGAGTAAGAACTCCATATGCTGTCTGGCTTGATGTATTCACAAAGAGATAGAAAGGTTTTTCTAGATCTGGGAGGCTCAATACAGGTGCTTGTATTAATGCCCTTTTTACTTCCTCAAATCTCTGATCATCTTCAATAAACCACTTAAGTTGGTTATTAGTTAATTTTTCATATAAGAATTTTACTTTATCACTATAATTTTCAAGCCATGGTCTACAATATCCTAATAATCCCAGTATTTGCCTAATTTCCGTTTTAGTCTGTGGGGGTCTTAAGGATAGAATCCCAGATACCCTATCAGGATCTAACTTCTTCCTTCCCTTACTCAGCCAATGTCCTAAACATTTTACTTCTTGTTCTACAAACTGTAGCTTTGATCGGGACACCTTTAATCCCTTTTCCCCTCGAAAATTTAACAATTTAATGGTGGTTTTTCGGATCCCCTCTTCAGTTTCTCCTGCTACTAATGAATCGTCCACATATTGCAATAATTTTACCTCCTTAGGTATTGTGAAATCTTGTAGAATTGTTTCTAAAGTTTGTCCAAATAGATTTGGTGACTCCGTAAACCCTTGTGGTAACACAGTCCATCTTAATTGTTGTTTTTGTCCTGTTTCGGGGTCCTCCCACTCAAAGGCAAAATAATCTCTGGATGCCTCATCCAGAGGACAGGCCCAAAAAGCATCTTTCAAATCTATTACACTATACCAAGTATGTTTGGGAGATATATGACTCAATAAAGTATAAGGATTTGCCACCACAGGGAATTTAGTGATTGTTCGCTGATTTACAGCTCTTAAGTCCTGCACCATCCTGTATGACCCATCCGGCTTTTTTACGGGAAGAATGGGCGTGTAACGAGGTGACATACATGGTTCTAGGGTTCCTTTTTCCAAAAGTCTGTCAACTACAGGTTTTAATCCTTTTCGACCCTCCATAGGTATAGGGTATAGCTTGATTCTAATTGGGCGGTGCGGATCTATTATTTGAACGCTTATGGGGTCCATTTTGTCTTTCCAGTTTCCCCTTCCTTATACCACACTGAGGGGTTAATAGCTTCTTCATCCTCTTGTGTTAAAGTGTATAATTTAATCTGCAATTTGTCCCCTTGACTCTGAATGCTCAAGTTTAACTTCAAAATCAAATCCCTTCCTAATAAATTGTATTCCGCTTCAGGGAGCAAAAGTAAATCATTAAGACAAATTTTCTTTTCTGTTTCTACTTCTACATCTTTCAATATATTTACTTTAAAAGGCTCTCCTTTTGCTCCTGCTACTGACACGTAACTCTTCCCTTTTTCTATTCCTTTTGGAAGTTTTTGAATGGTTGACTTTTCGGCCCCTGTATCCACTAAAAATAAAACTTCCTCTTTATGGGGACCAATCAATAATTTTATCAAGGGCTCTGTTGATGTTGAAGTCCCCAGAAGATAGAGCCCCCGACACCCCTAATCTTCTTTGAACATCTTCTCATCTTGTTCCCGCTGACGGCAGTTCTTCTGAACATGTCCCCTCTTGTTACAGTAGTAACAGACAGGAATTGTAAATCTTCCTCGATAAGGCTGTCCCCAGGGTGTCTGCTCTATTCTTTTTTCCCTTTTCTCTCCAGGAGTCGTCTTATTTTTCTGACTTTCCCTTACTGCTGCTACAAAAATTTTTGCTTTTGCTTTTTGTTTTTCTTCGTCCCTCCTAACATAGACTTTCTGGGCTTCTCTAAGTAACTCCTCTAATCCTCTTTCTTGCCAATCCTCCAATTTTTCTAATTTCCTTCTTATATCCCCCCAGGATTTAGCTACAAATTGTGTTCTAAGGAGTGCGGTCCCAGCCACTGTATTCGGATCAATTCCAGAATACATTGGTAGGTTTTTCCTCAACCTCTCCAACCATTCTGTTGGAGATTCGTCTTTCCCTTGTTGTTCATTAAATGCTTTAGTAATGTTTTGCCCTCGGGGAACCGCTTCCCTTATTCCCTGTATGATTAACGTTCTCAAATCCCTCATATTTTGTCTTCCTGGGGGTTGTTGATGATCCCAGTGGGGATCCACATTTGGCCATTTCTGATCTCCCGGGGGTCCTGCCTGACTCTGTCTTTCCCAAATTCTCATTCCAGCTTGTCTAATCATTCCCCTTTCCTCAACAGTGAATAGGATCCCTAAAATGGACTGTATTTCTTCCCAGGTATAAGTATTGGGGCCTAGGAATTGGTCCAATTTTTCAGCTACTCCGAGGGGATCATCTAATAGGGTCCCCATTTCTTTCTGGAAATTTCTTACGTCTGTGGTATTTAACGGGACTGCCACAAACCCGATGCCTCCCTGATTGCCTCCGAGGGGTACTTCTCGTAAGGGATATAGAGAAGCTCCCTGAGATACAGCAGTCCTACTTCTCGTACATGCAGCCGGAGGTCGATCTAATTCCGGTGCTGTTGGTGGTGGAGACAGGGGCAACGGTGGTACAGAGAGAGGTACTACGGCCACCGGAGGGGGAGCCGCCGCCGGAGATGGATTATTAGAACATGGAGGCGGTAGGTTATCCAGTGGCTCCCATTTATCATCTTTTTCCTTTTCACTTTTCCCCTCTTCTTCTTCCTCAAACTTTTCATCTGTTTTTAATGTAAGTATTGAGGCTGGAAAAGAACGTAAAGTTCTGTCCCATAATCCTGCATAATCACTTTCCTCCTGACTAAAAGGTTCCTTTGAATTAACATATATATTTAAGGCCTGGCAGACCCAGTCTTCAAAAGATCCAAAAGCGGGCCAAAAGACATGTGGTCTCAAACGTTCTTTTGGCCATTCTACCATACAATATTGAACTAATTTTAATTTACTTTTTCCTTTTCTGGGGCCCCTATCATTCCAATTTTCAATCATTATTCCTAATGGACTCTCCGGAGGTATTTCTAGTAATTCGCTCCCTTTCTTCTGGTCCTGGGGTCTCGATTTCGTCTGACCCATCTAGGAATTTTTACTGTGGCAATTCCTACAGCCCTTGGCTACCAGTAAGAGTGTCTTGCAGGGGGTTTAGGACCTATCACCCACCCACGAATCCTATAAGAATCGCTTCGGTCCTTCACCGGCCAAGTCCCTCGCGGGAGATTGGAACCGCGGTTAGAAGGCCTCCACAATCGCTTCGGAACTAGCTTCCGTCTCAGTCACACTCTTACACACACAGGCAACCGAATCCTACCCAACCGAACGGTATGCACCTTAAATACTTACGACTCCGTCGTCTTCGTTCGGATCTTCGCGCGCAGAATTACGGGCAAAATAAACTGCTGCAGCCGGCAAGGGAGCTCATAAAAAATCAAATTCTTTGCTTGCCCCTATTCAGGTTCAGGATGGCGTTAGTCCCGACCCGACCCGATCAGGAGCCACCAAAAGGTGGGGCGCCCCTCCTAGATCAAGTCAGAATTCAGGAACCAAGACCATCCCGGACGAGCCCCCAATTGTTATAAATGATTTCGTCCCAAACACGATTCCAATTCAAATTTACAATTTATTAAGCGAATAGAGGCAAGCAAACAGCGCTGGGTGCGCCGGGAGTCTCTGCTCCACCAAGACGCACGCGGTACAGCTCCTGTTCCTGGTTTATATCCTGTCCGTTAATACATATTCATGAACAGGCGTGTCTTCTTCGGCGCATGCCCTCTTCTCCTGCTAGAGTTATTATACGGCCAAGCTATTATACAGCAGGGATGAGAGTAAGCTTAGCAATGGGATTGTTTTGGACTTCTTCGGCTGTGATAATTGAAAATTGATTATATCTAGAAAATCTACCATGGCAAGGAGAGACTCTAGCTAATTGTATGCAGCCAGCCAGCAAGGCTAAGCAACACCCAGCTTGTACCCACGAGCAGCCTCACAGATGACTTTAGAAAATCAATTAGCATTGAATATGGTACTACTAAAGGAGAACAGCGTTTGTGGATGGCTGAATAACACCTATCCTGGCAAAACCTGCTGTCAATTCCAAATGTGTCCGCTACTCTGCATCAAGCTAGAGATGAAATGCAAAAAACTGTGGACCAAACCCATGAGCTCAATGAGAAGATGAAACCAAGCAACTGGCAATGAACGAGGTGGATTTAAAATATTTTCAGTTGGCTCAGATTAAAAGTTAGTGGATGGGATCATAGTCTAACCCAGTATGTATTAATGTTTATCATAATTGTTATTGTTATTGTCCGTATTTGATTGTCACGTGTGAAATCTATGATAACTAGAGCTGTAACCATGCGTGTTAAGAGGATCCACATCTATGATCCTGAATACATCCCTTTAATACCATCCCCTATTATAAATTGCGACAAGCGAGGGAAGGCAAGCAGTCGACTCAATATGAGTGATAAGGCAAGCTTCAACTTTATTGCAAAACCTTACACATATTTATACACTAAGTTCTACCTTATGCATACTTGTCTTACAATCATTGGCTTAGCCCTAAAGATTGCATTATCATACTCCTCCTACTTGCGGTTACTGCTACGTGGTCCGGGTTCCATCCTGTTTTTCTTATACAGTGCTGCTTCTTAGCTGTTTACCACAGCTCCTTCTCCTCAAGGCCGAGCCCTGCAGATGTCCAGCTGTTTACCAGCTTCCCAATGCCACAGCTCCCTCTTCTCAAGGCCGAGCCGTGCAGATATCTAGCTGTTTACCAGCTTCTCAATGCTGCAGCTCCTTCTCCTTAAGGTCGAGCCGTGCAGAGTGATCCCAACAATAAATTACCAACCAACAAGAGAGGATGAAAACACAGGAAGGAGAGATGAATGCCTCGACCCACCTAAATACAAATTACACAATGTTCCTCTTAGTGAGTTGTGACTAAGGTCACAGGGTGGATAATGTGGGAAACCACTGTGGGTCTGTAGGGAGTAGCAGGGTTTGACTGGAGCAACACGCTCCTCTTCAAAAGCAACCCTGATGGGTTGCAGTCAGACAGTCTCATAACTGACTATTGTTGAGTGATGTCTGGGATGAGGCGAAAGCCTTGCAGCCTGATGTTCTACGGCAAGGCCACAAAGACCTCCATCAAACGTGAGTAAGCTGACCATTATTAATAACTGAAATTCTTATTAACTATTCATTCCTATTGATCGATGCTATTTGAGTTATATAGTATCTATCGGTCTACAACAAATAAATGAATAAAAAATTAATGAACTGATTAAGTTTTTATTAATCAAATTAGTCTAAATCAATCATTAATAATTACTTATTAATAACAGTCGTTACCTATTAAGATCGATTATTTTATTTATTAGTATTTTGTGGTACTGCATTAACACTACTGTCCTCCAGTTACTTATCATGTATTTTTTTTTCTTTATCATCACTCTGATTTACTGTTGTAATTATCTACTATCAATTCATCATTATTAATTATCATTAATTACACGTGCTACACGACGGCTCTGTTCCTCACCTAGAACTTGTTATCAGTAAAGTAGTTCCTTATTAACGTGATCTTAATCCACTGGATGTTAATTCCAGTAAATATTAATCTGTATTGCTCTATCGCTAATCATTACTTCGTATATTAATTACCGGTTAATGAATTATTTATTACATTCATTAACCATAGGTCGGTGTATGTTAATCCATCAAGAATTAGCAGAGAGTGCCAGATCAGCATTTGTCCTAAACCTGCTCTCCCCACTCCCTCCTCCCAAACCGCCCGCCTGCCCTCACCCCGGAGAGTTCTGTGTCAAGACACCCACACGCACCCTGCACACCCCCCGTTTCTTTTTGATTGTCATTTTTTTAGCTATTTATTTATCTAGCCTCCCTCCCCCTTACCTTTTCTTACTCTTCTCTCTCACCACCGGGGACCGGGGACCGGGGACCAGGCAGAGGCGGCGGTGCCCAGCCCCAGCCGCCCGCCCTCCCCACCCCACCGCAGCGAGCCCCATTGCTACAAGGCCGCCAGAAGTTAATCTGCTTATGTGTAAACGTGGTGGCAGCTGAGGTATGTTTAAGAATACTGGTAAGTGTTGCTAGAAACCTACAAATATTTTCCGGGTGTTAACCGCGGGGTGCCAGCTTTGTGGGCCTACCACCCAGCACCCAGCTCTGCGCAGGTCTGGAATAAACCGGTATCTCGTCTCGGTGTGTGAGACTGGCCTATCGCACGCCGGGAAACGAAACCGCCTTTTCGGACACCACCATCAGCAAAGCAGCGACCCCGCTTTGCCTGAGGCTGCTGGGCCTGTCCTCTGGGCGCTGCTCACCACTGGAACGCATCCCGCTGGCGACGGACACGCCGACGGCCGCTAGCGAGAGGCGCGGCCCACCTCTCCGGCAGCCGGAGCCCGGCCTCGGGGACGCAGGTCTCTGCCCAGGCCGAGGCACGGGGCTGCTGCTTTCCCAGGGACGGCTTCAACCGGGAGCCGAGCCGAGCACATCGCCCGCAGGCGGACACCGAGGCGGGCCACAGCGCAGGCTGTAGCAGAGAAGGCGGCGTTGTCCACAGCGTTACCAGACTTTTTCGTTTCTTACTGCGTGCACACCCGCCACACACGCTCCCAAACCGGCCCCGGCACGAACCCCTCGCCCGCGGCCACACGCACACACGGAGACACCCCCCCTCCCCCTTCCGCCAGCAGTTTTGCCGGCCCGGGGAAGGAAGGAAGGCGGGAGACTTTAGGACCCCGCGGCGTCCCTGCCGCACCCGTGCCCCCCTCCCGCCTTTCGTCCTCAGTCCGTCGGTCGGCCAGTCCGTCGGTCAGTCACCCTGCTGAAGGTATGCGAGGCACAAAGCGGGGGTATTGTTTAGGCTCTGTCAGGAGTCAACGAGGCGCAAGCCTGAGGGAAGGAACAAGGCAACCGCAAAGGGAACGCAACTGCCGACCTTTGAGTGAACTATCCTAAGTAACATCTAATTAACATCGACTCGGCATAGCACAAGCCTGCCCTCCGGTAGGGGAAGACCCCTACCCACAGAAGCCCCTTCCTCACGGGGCACGCGCAGTAAAAAAGGAGGACGCTGTCGCCGTGGAGACGAGGCTTGCGGGAACCAACAGGCGCAAGGGCGCCTGCGCCAGCTCTCAAAAAAATAACGGTGACTTGTTGCTCGGAGCGTAGAAATATTTTCCCTGCGTTAACCGAGGCGCGCCAGCTTTGTGGGCCTACCACCGGCACCCAGCTCGGCGCAGGGGCGGAAGAAAAGCCGCCGTCTCGACTCCGTGTGTTTCCCGGCGCTCTGCGCACCGGGTGACGGAACCCGCGTTTGGCACAACAGCCCCGCTGCGCGCGGGCCGCCGCCGCCGCGCGGTGAAAACCAACGAACGCGAACGGCGGGGGAGGTGAAAAACGAAAAGAGAAAAAAACCCCCAACCCAACCGACCCAAACAGAAACCTCCGAAAAGCGCCGCCATCCCCCCTCCCCCAGCCAGCCTCTGCGCCAGGCTCCCTCCCCCGCCGCCGGGGGGGCCGGTTGCCGGGCAGCGGGGCACGCGCGCGGCTGCAGCCCCGCTTGCCCCCCGCTGCTCCGGGGCGCCGGAGAGTCTCCGGCCGGGGGGGGCCGCACCCACCGGCCTGCGGGTCCGGAGCTGCAGCGCAGGGAGGGGGAGCGCACGCGCGCGGAGGGGGGTGGCTGAATGAGTCTGAGCGCGCGTGTGTCGCGGGGGGGGGCGGTGTCTGCAGGATCGCGGGCGCAGACCTTAATATATTTATTTTTAACAACGGCTTGTTTAGCCTGGGGAAGTGGAGGGTCAGGGCACTGCAGTAGCTGCAGCCTGCAGCTGCTTGAAGAATGGTTTTGTGATAAATGATTTAGTCCCAAACAGGATTCCAATTTAAGTTTGCAATTTATTAAACAAATAGAGGCAAGCAAACAGCGCTGGGTGCGCCGGGAGTCTCCGCTCCACCAAGATGCACACCTTCACTTCTTACAGTTCCTTCCTTTATACTTCTCTAGGCTTCGTTTCTTGCCTTTCTCCGCCTTTTTCTTGGAAGATGACTCTTTCTTTAAGTACGTCACCACTTCCCCGGTCTGCGCATGCTTCATCTTTTTCTAGGTGGTCGTCCGGTGGTCGTTTGGAGGAAGATGCTCCTCTTCGTCAGTGCACTCTACATGACCTCTCTGTTTGTGCAGGCGCTCCGTTATTCTACTTATATTATGCTACCTTATTTGGCTATAAATTTTCTTGACATTTCTGCGGTTATTTACAACACTGGTTTGCACTAGTATATCAGGAACTAACTTACATATCAGGAGGCTACATAAGCTACACATATCAAGGGAGTTACCCAAACTATACTTATCAGGAAGTTACATAAAGACTACCACTCCCCTGTTTATGGTCATGCCCTACATATATTCCTTTATTTCAATATCAATGACATTTGCTTCAAGCTTATATTCACTAGATTTTCTTTACACGAATCGCTCATTCCTCACAATCCCCCGTTTTCCTTTTCACCACTGTGATTCGTGTAAAATTTATTTAAAGTTTGTTTGATGGGTATTAACTCGGGTTCCTCTATATGTTTTACCAACATTAAAACATGTTTTCTCTCACTCTGTGTTGATTCTATTGGAGTGGCTGTAAATTTCATTCCATTAATCGCAGAAGCTACAGCTTGTGAAAGACAAGGAATTAGACATGGTATTATTAACATACCTCCAAACAATCCTAACAAAACGATAATGATTTTTGTTACCCAGTTTCCTGAGAATAAATTTTCCCACGTTGTCCATAGTCCTTGGACATTTATTCCATTCCACGTTTGGACTGGCACATGGGCTACTTTTTTCATTTCTCTTACTAATTCATTGATGGCTTTTCCTTCATCATTTATCTCTAAACAACAATTTGTGAGATTAAATTTTCCACAGACTCCTCCTTCCTGTGCTAGTAAATAGTCTAGTGCGAGTCTATTTTGATATAGGGCTGTACGCATTTTAGTATTTTGTTTAGCCACCAATCCTAGAGCATTACCCGTTTTATTTACAATTATTTCTACTACAGCTTGCAACCTGATTATTCTATTCCACATATAAATGGGGGTCCTATATCCCCAGGACCCATCTTCTGCCCATGTCGCTGGGTCATAATATGCTATTATTCTTTCAGGTGGCCACTCATTATCTTTCCATTTTCCTATTTGTAGCTCTCTTTTTCCCCTTCGGTTGTGAGTTTCTAATGCGTCTGTATATACCAGTACCCCTAGGCGTTCTCCTCGGTTTATAGGTAATAAGAGAAAGCTTGGCCGTATAGTTCCTAACACGCACGCTCCGGTCCAATTTTTTGGTAATCGGGTCTATGCAAATTTTCCACAGATCCAATATTGCCCTTCTGGACTTGACCACCCTTTATCAATAGTGGTTCCGTTGGTCCAATTCGCATGATTTTTACTTATTTCTTGGGCAGTGCCCCATTTATCCTACTTTTGGTAAGTACTATTCCAGTTATATCCCCCTTCACATACTAAATATCCGACTGGTTTACTCCCAGCGTCATTTTGCCAACAGCTTCTTCTTATTATGCTGGTTTGTAATATCCATTGTTGTTTCCTGACCTGAGTTGATATGTTCTAAACATTAGGGTCTGGTATGTTGCTCTCTTGGGCCTCCCAGGGCCAATTCTCTCCTGATTAGTTCCACCACATACATAACAATTAGTTACATTTAGTGACTTAGCAATGTTCTCAGCAAGATTTACAAATAGATTTTTAGCCACTGTGGGAATTTCATATTTCGTTCCTGTTTCCATTTCATGACAAAATGACTTAAATAACAGTCTATGCTGCACCGATTCTCTTTTCTTTCATTTCAATATTAATAACTACACCTGGGTCTTCTCCAGGTCCATATATCTTAAGTCCAATTTTGGTTATTTTTTTCTGTTTCCAAATTTCTAAATTTATAAGGGTTAAATTTACTAAATTACAGGTACAGGTTGTACAATTATGGTCTGTTTGTACCCTTGTGATTGAAGCTTGTAAATCCCCACATTGGCTGTCATATCCCCAGCTTGCAGTATCCTAACATACACAAGACCATCCCCTTCTTCCACATAGGTGTGCTGACTGATATCTCACCGTTTGACTAGGTACATAATCAGGATTTATCTGACATTGACGTCCACCTCCACCTGGGCAAATATATTTTGGTTGATTACTATAGTATCATCTCCACTCTACACTCCCACAATTAATATCCAGATCATCATCTATAATATCGCATGCATCAAAAATTACCGATACTGATGTGCTCAAATTGGCCATATCCTTACTTATTCCAATTAATCTTCCTACTTCCGAATTTGTTTTCATTTCTACCCACTATTGATAAAGAAGTTCCTTTGGATCGTAACAAACAGTATCATTTTCCACCGAGCATTTCTTATATTGTGTTCCATTGTATATACAACTCCCGTTCTGTTTCCCTTTGCACTCGTAATAGGTGTGGTACATTAATGTTTTATTACTTACTCGTCCGTGCTGGGCGGTTCTTATGCACTCGGTGCAATTTTGATTACCTGTCACCAGGTTGGTGAGTCCGAGTAAAATCAGGAGAGGTCCGGTAAGGGATCTCATGGTCGGAGGCATCAGCTACAAGGGGTGCTCGTCCTTGACTGGCCTTACTTGGTCGCGACTGAGAATCCCCACCCGGTCTTGCCCTCTCCCCCTTCTCAAGCGGACTTCTTTATTTCGATGACAGTAATAAATCTTACCCACCAGAAATCTCCTATAGGAGTAGTCTGTCCACACTGAATGCAGAGGAAACTTCAGCTTTGAATTTGAAAACGTCCCTGTTAGCCTCTGTGGGAAATGATATATTTGTTACACAGGTTACACCTAACCCTCAATAATCATACAACATGGTTTACAGAGTGGACATAAACTTAGTCCTGCCCGATAATTGCTTAATGCTATAGTCTTTAATTCGTGATCATTTCTCATACGTTCATTCCCTTTTTAATGTTATTTTTGTGGTTCCAGGTTGTAAAATAACTTTCCAGTCTTTCATGGGTCCTTTTACTCGAGTCGCGTGCGTCCACCCCTTTTCCGCGGTCCGGATGGCAGTATCTGTAGTTAACAATACAACAAAGGGTCCTTCCCATGAAGGAACTAAAGTTTCTTTCTTCCAAGTTTTGATCAGTACCTTATCCCCTGGTTTGAATTGATGGATTGCAAACCCCAAAGGTAGGGTTTGTGCCATTATTCCTATATCTCTTAGTTCTTTCAACCTTTCTCCTAAAATGATAACATATTTCCGAATATTATAATCTTCCACTACATTGTTTCCCTCGGAGATAGGGCATGCCGTATAAAACCTAATATGGCGATAATCCAGTCTCACTGTGCGGTTTGATCCTTATGTTAAGAAGGGCTAGCGGTAAACATTTAGTCCATGGCATCTGTGTTTCAACCATTAGCTTCGCTAGCTCTTGCTTTATTGTTTGGTTTATTCTTTCTATTACTCCCAAACTTTGAGGATGCCATGGGGTATGATATTCCCATTTAATACCTAATGATTGGCACAAGGATTTTATAATTTTAGAAGTAAAGCGAGTGCCTTGATCAGAATCAATATATTGTATTATCCCATACCTGGGGATTAGGTGTTCTAGTAAAATTTTATCACCGTCTGAGCTGTCGCTCTTGCTACAGGATAGGCTTCGACCCATCGTGTTAAATGGTCTACTATAACTAACAAATATTTCAATCTTCCTATTCTTGGTAATTTGGTAAAGTCGACTTGAATCCTTTCAAACGGTCTATAAGCTAGTTTTCTTCCTCCCATGGCCACTTGTTGAAACACGGCCTTATTTGCCCTTTGACAAGTTAAACACCCTTGTGTAATTTGCCTTGCTATTTCAAAAAATTCCAATACAGCCAAACTGTTTAAGGAAATGATCACTTAACACTTTTGTACCCCAATGTGTTTGCGCGTGTAAGCGTTCTAATACCTGCCTAGCGTAAGCTTTTGGCAACATCTCTCGCTCATCAGGTAATGTCCATTTCCCTTGTTCCACTCTAGCTCCTATTTTCTCTAATTTTGCTTGTTCCTCCAGCGTAAACTTTTTCTCCTTTTCCTCTTATCCTCTTCCACTAGTGTCCTCCCTTGTTTGTGTATGATTAATTTTAACAGTTTCAATCCTCAAGGCTGCTTCCTGAGCCTCCTTATCTGCTAAATTATTTCCTCTAATTCGATAATCTAATCCCTTTTGGTGTCCCCTCACATGCACCACGGCTATTTCCTTTGGTTCTCTTAACACTTTTAAAATTTTACTATCAACTCCTGATGTATTAAGTTCTTTCCTTGAGTGTTAATCAAGCCTCTTTCCTCCCAAATTTTTCCAAAAGTATGGACTACTCCATATGCATATTTGGAATCTGTGAATATGGTCCCTCTTCTTTCTTTTAATAATTCCAGGGCCCTACATAAGGCATAAAGCTCACAAGCCTGAGCTGACCATGATGGACTCAGAGGTCCTGATTCCACAAGTTCTAAGTCCTTGTCAATTTTTGCATATCCTGATTTTCTCTTCCCTTCTATTACTTGGGAGGATCCATCTACAAACAATTTTTCTCCTCCCTCTAATTCAATATCTCTAAGATTGAGCCTTACTTTTGTCTGGGATTCTATAACTTCTAAACAATTGTGTTATAGCACTACTGCTTCTGAGGGTTCCCCAAACCGGAACTGCGCGGGGCTCTGGGCAGAGGTGACTCCTAATTCCAAATTAGGTGAATCTATCAAGATGGTTTCATATTTCAAAAGTCTACTATCTGTCAACCATTTCTCTGTCCTCTGTTGGAGGACATTCCTAACATTATGTGGCGTATATACCTTTAGAGGTACACTAAAGGTAATTTTCCTAGCTTCCTCTATCAATAATGCCATAGCAACTAGGGCTTGGAGACATGCTGGCCACCCCCTGCTCACCGAATCTAACAATTTGGATAAATATCCCACCAGTGTGTGTGGGTTTTTTGGGTTTTTTTTTTGTTTGTTTTTGTTTTGTTTTGTTTGTTTTTTTGTTTTTTTTGTTTTTTTTTTTTCCATTCCCTTTTTAGTCTGTGGAGGTCTTAGGATTAAAATACCAGAAACCCGGTCAGGATCTGATTTCTTTTTTTTTCCTTTGCTTAACCAATGTCCCAAATATTTTACTTCTTGCTCTATAAATTGTAATTTCGAGCAGGACACTTTTAATCCCTTTTTCTCTAAAAAATTTAACAATCTAATGGTGGCTTTTCGGGTCTCCTCTTCAGTTTCTCCTGCTACCAGTAAATCATTCACATATTGTAATAATTTTTCCCTCCTCGTGTACTGTAAAACCTTGTAAGATTTTCTTTAAGGTCTGTCCAAACAAATTTGGTGACTCCGTAAACCCTTGTGGTAGCACAGTCCACCTTAATTGTTGTTTTTCGTCCTGTTTTGGGGTCTTCCCATTCAAAGGTAAAATAATCTCTGAACCCCTTATCCAAAAGACAGGCCCAAAAGGCATCTTTCAAATCTATTACACTATACCAAATATGTTTAGGAGACAGGTGACTCAATAAAGTATAAGGATTTGCCACGACAGGGAATTTGGTGATTGTTCGCCAATTCACGGCTCTCAAATCCTGTACCATCCTATATGTACCATCTGATTTCTTTACAGGGAGTATCGGGGTATTGTGGGGTGACATAGATGGTTCCAAAGTCCCATTTTTTAGTAATTTATCCACAATAGGTTTTAGACCTCTCCGGCCTTCTATAGATATAGGATATTGTTTAATTCTAATTGGCTTATGAGGGTCTGTTATTTGTACCTTGATGGGTTCCATATCTAATCTCCCAACATCTCCTTCCTTATACCATACTTGGGGGTCAATTTTTTCCTCATCAAGTTGGGTTAAGGTACATAAGTTAATATATAACCGATCTCCTTGGTTCTGAATAGTTAGGTTTAGTTTTAAAATCAAGTCCCTCCCTAATAGGTTATATTCTGCTTCTGGTAATAAAAGTAAATCATTTAAACAAATTTTTGTCTCTGTCTCAATCTCTACTTCTTCTAAGATGGGGACTTTGAAGGGTTCTCCTTTTGCACCTGTTACTGACATCTGGGCTTTTCCTTTTCCTACCCCTTTTGGGAGTTTCTGAATCGTTGACCTTTCAGCTCCAGTATCTACTAAAAATAAAAATTCTTCTTTTTGGGGACCTACTAATAGTTTTATCAAGGGCTCTGTTGATGTTGAGGTCCCCAGAAGATACAGCCCCTAACACCCCTAATCCTCTTTGAACATTTTCTCATCCCATTCCCGTTTACGGCAGGTTTTCTGAACACGTCCCTTTTTGTTACAATAGTAACAGATGGGAGTTGTGGGTCTGTCTTGATGAGATTGTCCCTGGGGTGGCTGTTCTGGTCTCTTATCTTTTTTTCTCTCCCAGCTGAGTCTTACTCCTCTGACTTTCCCTCACTGCTGCTACAAAAATTCTTGCCTCTGCTTCTTGTTTTTCTTCGTCCCTCCTGACATAAACCTTTTGAGCTTCTCTTAGTAATTCTTCCAACCCTCTCTCTTGCCAATCCTCTATCTCCACCCAGAGGTACTTCCCGTAAAGGATACAAAGACGCTCTGGGTGCTCAGTTTGGGATCCTCCCCTTAGAGTTGAATTCGACCCCGGGGCCGTAGGGGAAGTCGTCAGATTTGGTGACGGTATTTGACGGGTAGCTGGATTATACGGGGGAGGTAAGTGATCTAGGGGGTCCCAATCCTTCTTTTCCTTTTCCATGTGTTGCTCCCCTACGGTCTTATTTTTCCCTACTCCTGTTTTAAGATGAAAAATGCCCACACAGGCCTTTATCCATAAACTAGCATACTCGCTCTCCTCTTGGCAAAACGGTTCCTTAGAATTTACATACAGGTTTAGCGCCTGACAAACCCAATCCTCAAATGACCCAAATACAGGCCAAAAAAAACGTGGGGTCTCAAGGGGTTCTTTGGCCATTTTACCATACAATATTAACTAATTTCTCTTTTGTCTTCCCTTTTCCAGGGCCCTTATTATTCCAATGTTTTAACATTATTCCTAATGGAATCTCCGGAGGTATTTTTAGTAATTCGCTCCCTTTCTTCTGGTCCTGGGTTCTCGATTTCGTCTGACCCATCTAGGAATTTTTACTGTGGCAATTCCTACAGCCCTTGGTTACCAAGCAGAGTGTCTTGCAGGGGGTTTCAAACTTCTCACTCACCTATGGATCCTATAAAAATCGCTTCGGTCCTTTACCGGCCAAGTCCCTCGCGGGAGATTGGAACCGCGGTTAGAAGACCTCCACAATCGCTTCGGAACGAGGTTCCGTCTCAGTCACACTCTTACACACACAGGCAACCGAATCCCACCCAACCGAACGGTATACACCTTAAATACTTACAACCCCGTCGTCTTCGTTCGGATCTTCGCGCGCAGAATTACGGGCAAAATAAACTGCTGCAGCCGGCAAGGGAGCTCATAAAAAATCAAATTCTTTGCTTGCCCCTATTTGGGTTCAGGATGGTGTTAGTCCCGACCCGACCCGATCAGGAGCCACCAAATGGTGGGGCGCCCCTCCTAGATCAAGTCAGTATTCAGGAACCAAGACCATCCCGGACGAGTCCCCAGTTGTGATAAATGATTTAGTCCCAAACAGGATTCCAATTTAAGTTTGCAATTTATTAAACAAATAGAGGCAAGCAAACAGCGCTGGGTGCGTCGGGAGTCTCCGCTCCACCAAGACGCACACCTTCACTTCTTACAATTCCTTCCTTTATACTTCTCTAGGCTTCGTTTCTTGCCTTTCTCCGCCTTTTTCTTGGAAGATGACTCTTTCTTTAAGTACGTCACCACTTCCCCGGTCTGCGCATGCTTCATCTTTTTCTAGGTGGTCGTCCGGTGGTCGTTGGGAGGAAGATGCTCCTCTTCGTCAGTGCACTCTACATGACCTCTCTGTTTGTGCAGGCGCTCCGTTATTCTACTTATATTATGCTACTTTATTTGGCTATACATTTTCTTGACATTTCTGCGGTTATTTACAACACTGGTTTGCACTAGTATATCAGGAACTAACTTACATATCAGGAGGCTACATAAGCTTCACATATCAAGGGAGTTACCCAAACTATACTTATCAGGAAGTTACATAAAGACTACCACTCCCCTGCTTATGGTCATGCCCTACATATATTCCTTTATTTCAATATAAATGACATTTGCTTCAAGCTTATATTCACTAGATTTTCTTTACACGAATCGCTCATTCCTCACAGTTTCAGGGACAATGGAGCTTTTCTTAGTAGCGGGAAGAGCAAGAAACCTCCACAAATTACAGCTGGGAAGGTTCTGTCTGGATGTGAGAAAAAATAATCCTCACTGAGAGGGTAGTCTTGTGCTGCAAGAGATCACCCAGAGGGAGTCTGGATTATCCCATGGCTTTGTGTTTCAAGGAGCAGCTGGTGAGGGTGGAGAGCCATCAGTGAAGGCATAGAAATGCCAGGGTGAGAGCTAGGTGGGAAAGCAAGATGGCTGTCAGCAAGCTGAAGGGAAAGAGGTGAGGCATGGGACAGTGTAGGGCAGCCTGCATAGAGATGGCCAAGGGTTCTAGCAAGACCGAGAGGTCCAAAAGGACTGAGGTCTTTGTCGTCTTGACTATAGCAGCTGTCTCTACCACCAGGGCCAGTGAGACAAAACTTTATTCTTCTCTTCTCAGAAACTGCCTTCCCAGGACCTGGGCTCGGGGTTTGGCCTTGCCTGCTTCATAAAACGAACCAAGGGTTTTCTCAGCATTACAGCCACCTGTGCAGTGCCCTTGCCTACCTGCAGTCACCGTCTCCAAGTATCTGCTCTAATGAGTCAATGAGGAGCCTTTGGCAGTAATGGGTCTCATTAAGTCCCATTAATGCTTCAAGGTATTTTGGGGTTTGCTTCTGGCTTTGACTTCTTGAGAGGTTTGTTCAGTCTTCTCCCAGTATCTGAGGTTCACGGACTGAGCCCCAAATACACCATGGGGCTCCTTAAAACACAGAAAGCCCTAACAAGTCATGCCTCTTCCTGTAACGTTCTCCACGTCTGCAAGACTCGTATAGCTAATCTGAGTTGTTTCATAGCGTGGTTAAGAAGGAAGATTTCAAAGTGCACCTAATAAAGTTATTTTTAATTTTAAAGGCTGTATTTTGTTAATTTCAGTTTAAAGAAGTGATAGAAGCATTATCCAACTGATATGGATCCTGAGTGTCAGGAGCGTCTCCTGAGGAGGTCTGGACAGGTAGGAAAAGCAGTCCCTTGAGATCTGACACTGGGTGGACAACCTTGCTCCTCACCTCCCCAGACTCCCCACCTGTCGTTGGCCACCTGGGATTTACATCACTTTCCCTTCATCAGACTTCTCTGAACTCTGGGAGCTGAATGTTAGAGCTCCATTGCACCATCTCCCACCCACTTTCCTTAGAGGACTGGCTGCACACAGGCACAGAAGGATGTTTCCCATTTGCAAGCAAAGCAAAGTAAAGCACGATCAAGTGTCTTAAGCAATAAAACACTCCTCAACCATATACTAAGTACAAGCTGCCTCTAATGAGGTCGCCTTTCTACAAGGGATGATCTTACGAGAAATGTTTTAGATAGATAGATAGATAAAGGTAGATACAATTAAAAGGGTTGGCTAAAGATACCGTTATACTACTGAAAGACAGGCAGGCTTTTAGTCCCTGAAGCTCAAAGCAGCAGTGTGGGTGGGAAGTATCTGAATGAACAAAGAGTAAGGGAAGGAGAATAATGGAAAGGGCCTTTGTCTAGACAGTCTGCTGAAAACATTACTTCAGAAATGGTCATTGTATCAGCACAGGTGAAAATATATGAAAGATTAGAATTATTAACTACAAAAGACATTAACCACTTGATCCAGTGTGGCCTGGCAGCAAAGGCAGCCAGCAGTGTCCTGAAGTGTATAAAGAGGAGCCTCGCCAAAAGAGTGAGGGAAGTGGTTGTCTCCCCATGCTCATTGCTTGTTAGACCACCTGTAACCAATTATATCCAGTTTTAGGGCCCCAGTTCAGGTGTACTGATCTGGCTGGGATGGGGTTACCTTCCTTCATAGCAGCCTGTGTGGTGCTATGTTTTGCATTTGTGCCTTAAACAGTGTTGATAACACACCAGTGTTCTGGCTATTGCTGAGCAGTGTTTGCACAGTGTCAAGGCCGCCTCTGCTCCCTCCCAGTGAGTGGGCTGCAGATGGGCAAGAACAGCTGACCCCAACTGACCAAAGGGATATTCTCTAACGTACGACGTTGTGCTGAGCAATAAAAGCTGGGACAGAGGAAGAAGGAACTAGAATTTTTTTGTTACAGGAATCACTTCCTAGTTCACATGCAATCCATTGCATAGCATTAGTAAAAGGCCTTAGACCTTCATGAGCGGTGAACTTTCACCTAGCTACTGATGAAGTTCTACTGAACTCTTACTTAGTCGCATGAGGGAAGGCCCTGAAACTGGTGTAAATTAGAAAGATAAGATAGCCACATCCATCAGCAGAGGTTGCCTCATCGAGAAACGAAAAAGAACGGCCCGCTTGGAGACAGTGAAAGGATCCAATGAGGAAAAAGGAGACCCCAGACCCAAATACTCCAACTGGACTAAACCGTCTCACAAGGGGAGGGGAGCTTAGACTGTAAGGGTATAATTGTCCAGAGAGTCTCTGGTTCAGGGTCCGTCTCCAGAGGCACTCAGCTCAAGCTGTTCTTCACCACTGTACCGCTTAATAAATTCAACTGGTATACGTCATGTCAGAGATTCTGCTTCAGGAAACCTAGGGTTGAGCCTGAGGGAAGAGAAAGCACCCAAGAGAGACTCTGTGTGTGTGTGTGTGTGTGTGTGTGTGTGTGTGTAGAGTCGAAAGGCGCACACATCGGCTCACTGGAGTCTCCTGCTGCAAAGGGACTCCAGACCCAGCAGTTAAAGTCTCGGGTGGTGTGTGTGCAACTCCTTGATTGGTGTGTGAATGCTCAGGCAGCGGCTTCTCCATTAACGTTTTGTCATTCAAAGAGTCTTCTGTGTGGAGACTGGCTGGGCATCATTTTTGCTTGTGGGAGGTGGTGAGTGGTTGCCTTTGCGTTGCTTGTTATTATTATTGCTTGTTGATTTTTAAAAAATCTCTTTCTTTCACCTGCTAAGCTGTCTTTATCTTGACCCACAACTTTCCGTGCTTTATTTCTTCCTGTTCTCTCTCCTGTCCCAGTGGGGAAGGGGGGGAAAGAGTGAGCGGCTGCGTGGCTGCCGGGCTATTGGCCAGAGTCAATCCACCACATCAAGGAAGACGTTGACAACTGGGAGTGACTTCAGTGGGAGGCTGCCAAGATGCGCAGGGGCTGCAGCACTTGCCTGGGGAGCAGAAACTGAGGGAAAGGGCTGCCTTCGGCCTGGGAAAGGGAAGGTCTGGGGAACCTCATAGCAGCCAGCCAGTCCCTGCAGGGAGGTTTTCAGGAAGATGGAGCCAGTCTTGTCACCGTGGTGCTTGGCAGGACGATAATAGACGATAGTCAAATGTTGAAATAAGGAATGTTGAGGCTGGAGATAGGGACAATCTTTCTCTCCATAAGGGCATCCAAACATTGAAGCAGGTTTCCCAGAGATGTTTTCCTGTCTTTGTCCTTGGACATTTTCCAGCCCCCATGTGGCAAAGCCTTGAGCAAAGTGGTCTGACTCCGTAGCCTATTCTGCTGTGAGCATGAGGTTGGACTGGAGACCTACTGAGGTCCCATTCAGGAGAGTGGAAAACTAAATGATGCTGTGGTTCCTTCCTCTCTAGGTGTGCCCTTGATGACAGTAGGGAAAGCTGTCAGGTTCCCCGTGACCATGGAAGTAAGTCAGATGCTGGCATAGTCAGATCAGCTGAAGTTGTCTTCTCCTCCTCCAGGCAGTGTTGCTCAGATGCAGGACTGCTTCACAGGTATCCCCAAACAGCCCTGGTTATTTCCTTTGCTTCACCATTCATTCCCTTTTCATTCTTTTCCCACCTCTCAAGTCCTGCTCTTTAACCATCCTTATCCCCACCCATGCAAAAAGCCAAGGACTTTTCACTGTTTATCCAGTGGCCCTGCATTTGCTCACTTTGAACCCTCCTTTGGTGTCTCTGCGGTGGTTACTGTGGTGCTTTCTACCTCGCATTGCAACTCAACTTAACGCCAGTACTCTTTTCTTCTCTGTAGTGTCCTGCAGCTACTTAAGTTCTGATCTTGTTAGAGGCACCATGACTCAGGATGGCCGTTGGCACGCATACTTTAAAAGCTGGACTGTTGGAGGTTCAGTCCAGAGGGACCTTGGCACACCTGGGATTTGGCCAGCAGAAACCTCAAGGTTTTGAAGGAAAAGCTCAGAAACAACTCCATGCAGCAGCATGGACAGGGACCTGACTGACTAAGGAGTGTCCTGAGGTGAAGTATCTGGGAACTGTGACAATGCCATATGAGTCAGTGGTTCTCACATTTCGAAAGGAGAGTGGAGTGTCTGGAGGAGGTCTGCCAACTTGAAGTGAAGGGCCTAAAGGATGAGCTGTGGGGAGAGTCTGAGGGAGCTGGGTGTCTGTAGCCTGCTGAAGTGGAGGCACGGGTTTACCTAGCAAGAGCCTGCACCTGCCTGGAGGGATAACGGAGCCAACCTGTTTTCTGCAGTCACCATTGATACGACAGAAGGAACAGCCACAAGCTGCCTCTTGGGAGCTTTAGGCTGAACCTCAGGAAAAATAAAATGGACTAGGAGGAGCGTTGCCATGATCTCCACCTTTGGAGCTCTTCAAGTTTCAGCGCCGCAAAGTCACGGCCAGCCTGGAGGCTGGACTAGAGACCCCCTCGCAGCAGTCTCTTTCCCAACAGGCCTGTGCCTTGCCACATGTCATATGAGAAGAGACTAAGCTGGAGGAGAGGGTCTCTACATCACAGGACAATTCAGGGTGGAAGGAGGGTCAGGAGGTCTCTAGAGTTGCACTGGCTCCAAGCAGGGCCAGCTCTGAGGTCAGACCAGCTTGCTCGCTAAATGCCAGAATCCAGAGAAAGAGTTTACACATGAACCAGGCATCTGTGCCGCCGTTACAGAAATGGAGACAAGGCCTTTGACCAGCTCCCTGAACACAGCTATTGGTACGTCATGCCCCCTGAGAACATCCATCCTCCCGGGAACATCCATCTTCTTGTCCAAAGGAGTGGGATCCTTATGCAACTATCCTGCCATATCTCCAGACCATGGGGTGCTTTACACTGTAAACAGAACTGAAGGAAAGCCTCTGACTTGGGTACTGTCAACTGAATTGCTAAAAGAGGGCAAGATGGAGGGATCTCGGAGCTTCCAGGTTCTTCCTGAAGATAGAAGGCCTCAGATATAGGAACAGAAGATAACAGTTTTGAACTAGCCTAGGCTTTAGATCATTTCACATGTGATGGCTCTGCTCCATCCTTTCAGTCATTGGCACCCAGAAACCTCATCTGCTTTTCCTTCCTCTCCTCCCAAAAGCTGATCAAGTGATGGGAAGAAAGGAAGGAGAAAGGCCCTAGGCCTCTGTGACTCACCTGGGCTCTGGCACTTGGAGGGCCACAGTGTCATCCATTGTACACCCCATAAAGAATCAAGCTGGGAAGTGACTCTTCACGTACAAGTGAACAAGGTCGATGGACAGGCAAGGCTATGTCTGGAGACCAGTACACCTAGAGCATCGATCAAGCTGGGGCTGAAACTCAGGCCTGGTCTTCAATGGTCTCCTGGGCCCATGGACAGAGGTGTGGATGGAGGCCCCAGGTGAGGCTGATTAGGGTCCTGAAGGCCTGTGGATGCTCTCAGGGCCCTGACACTGCCCCCATGGGATCCCACCTGCCAGTGCCCTCAGTAGGCCAAGTTCTCATTCCCGCATGTGCAGGGTCTGTGCTCGGCTACTCTCCTTCCCCGCTTCTGTGCAGATCTGGGAGACCACAGTTTCATGGTGACTACAACCAAGGCTGAAACTGGTCTTCCCATCGCTGACCAACTTTTCCTCTTTTGGGAGTACAAGGTCCAGGTGAGCCTCAGACTGGGTGGCACAGTTAGAAGCTGACCCACACACAAGATCCCGCCTAACCTGTTGCATGTCCCATAGAGAACATCCACACATCTGACCTGCTCTGGTAGCAAGCAGGGCATCCTCCACTTCTCGCCTTCCCTGTTAGTCTCGCCTAAAGATGTTGTATCTCCGTCAGTCACAAAAGCTGTGGGAGCTGTCCTTTTCCATCTTGACTCTTGCTCCCCTAACGTCACAGCTTTGCGATGGCATGTTGTCCTCCTGCTGTCTGTGCTCCAGGCTGTGGGCTTTGGTGCACATTAGGCCTGTAGCACCTCAGATGTGGCACCAGGGCCAAGGGCAGATTTGTCACATGGACACCTGATACCAAAAGATTGGCCCTCTTTGTGTGGAAAGGCTTCACAGCCGATGTGTGCTGGAGTGGATGGCAGGAGGCAACATAATGATGAAGGAGGTTCTCACAACGAGAGCAAAAGCTGCAGTCCCCAAGACCAGACAGAAAACGGCCTTGGGCTGTGCAGCCCTGGCAGGAGAGGGGTTTGCTGTCCCAGGTGACTCTTGCAGCAATGCGTGGGGCCTGTGACAGAGGTGAAGCCGATCTCCAAGAAGGACAAGCTGCTGCTGAGAAAGTCCCCGGGGGAGGACAGCCTGTCATCCAGCCACACTGTGGACATCACGCTGGGGGCTGACTGGCTAGATAGCAGC
Organism: Phaethon aethereus; assembly: GCF_964289735.1. Classification (NCBI taxonomy): domain Eukaryota; kingdom Metazoa; phylum Chordata; class Aves; order Phaethontiformes; family Phaethontidae; genus Phaethon; species Phaethon aethereus. The sequence continues at coordinate 43,053 of NW_028114064.1, read as the reverse complement.
TCTGCAGAGAAGTACCTTAGGGTCCTGGAGGGCAAGCAGCTGAGCATGAGCCAGCCATGCAGCCTCGCAGCAAAGGCCAGCAGCCTTCTGGGCTGCATTAGGAAAAGCATTGCCGGCAGATGGAGGGAAGTTAACCTTCTCCTCCACTGAGCACCGGTGGGCCACATCTGGAGTGCTGTGTCCAGTGCTGGGCTCCCCAGTGCAAGAAAGTTGTTGACCTGCTAAAGCAAGGCTATCAAAGGGCCACAAAGCTGATTTAAGGGACCGCAGCATCTTCCATAGGACGGAAGGCTGAGAGGTCTGGGACCGTTAAGCCTGGAGAAAAAATTGCTCAGGAGTGTGGAGTAATAGGGCACGGACTGTGGCAGGGCTTCAGGCCAAAGACCTTTATTGTTAGCGTAGCGTGCTTTTTACACAAATACAGCCCGTTCACGCACCTAAAAGTGCTACCCGGTTGGCTATTGCTTTAAGTCCACGCGACTCTCACAGAGGCAGGATTGGTCGCCTCTGTATGTCCACGCGCTCCTTTGCTTCTTCTTAGTTGTTTACCACAGCTCCTTCTCTTCAAGGTTGAGCCCTGCAGGTGTCCGGCTGTTTACCAGCTTCTCAATGCCACAGCTCCTTCTCCTTAAGGTCGAGCCATGCAGGGTGATCCCAATATCACCCCCTTTTTGTTTATCTATAAACAAAACCTGATGGTTCATTCGCAACCCGAGGACTGTGAGGAAGATGAACCATCTGTACACTCTTCTATCGTCCTGCACCACGAACTCAGCCCAGCAGTCGGTAGGTGCCAGCTTTACGTGGGCGTCCCCACGGAGGCAACGGTGGCCTTGCCGTACACCGGCCCACTGCCCTTTGGGAAATCCCGGTATTTATACATTTGCAGAGGAACGAGTTTCGACACACGTGGCCAGCGAGTGTCAGAACACGCCTTGGTTGCCACCTTTCAACACAGAGAGCCTATGGCATACGCGCCCGCTGGCCAGATGTGCTGCACGTGCCCCAGCCACCCTGTCTGTTGGTTCGTAGGCTTTGTTCACGCGGCATATTACCATAATCCAGCAGTCACATATCAACCATGCTCAAGCCAATAGCAGAATGTTACAAGGCAAACAAAATTGTGAATTGTGCTTTATATTCCTCCGTTACTGCATGTCTTCCCCATCCTCCCCTAACCTTGATCAACTTTCTTATCTCTTGGGCTGTTTTCTCTCACCCAGCATAGTATCTGTTTCTTACCCAGCCATCCATTTTCTGATATTCTAACTGCAGTTTTCTCACAGGCCAAAATTCCATCTGTTAACCCCTCCGTATGTATACGATAATTGGCGATAATTTCCATTTCTGCCGACAAGCTAACTATTGCTTTTTCTAGCTGAGATAAACGTCTGAGTCCCAAACAGGATTCCAATTGAAGTTTACAATGTATTACATTATATACATTAACCACTCTGCTAGACTTAGGCTTGCGGTCATACAAGGATACGTAGGACAGAAGGTTACACTTCATCACACGAATCAGATGAACATATTTCACATAGCTGTACTACTCCTCGTGATGGGAAAAGCGCCCGTACAAAGCTATGATAACCTTTATTATATCTCACCAAGGGATTTGTAGTTATAGAGTGCTTTGCCCTAAAAGCTTTCCATGTTCCTCTAATGATACCGCTAATTTCAGTCTGATTAATTATCTGTGTTATAAATGATTTAGTCCCAAACAGGATTCCAATTCAAATGTACAATTTATTAAGCGAATAGAGGCAAGCAAACAGCGCTGGGTGCGCCGGGAGTCTCCGCTCCACCAAGACGCACGCGGTACAGCTCCTGTTCCTGGTTTATATCCTGTCCGTTAATACATATTCATGAACAGGCGTGTCTTCTTTGGCGCATGCCCTCTTCTCCTTCTAGGATCTTCTCGAATCTTCCTCAGCGTGATCCTGTTCGCTAATACATATTCATGAATAGGCGTGTCTGCTAATACATATTAATGAACAGGCGTGTCTTCTTCAGCGCATGCCCTCTTCTCCTGCTAGAGTCTTCTCGAATTTTCCTCGGCGTGCCCCCAGGATGACCCCAAACCGTATGCATGCACTTTCTTTACACAATACTATGCGGTCAGTGGTCAAACTGGTTTGAGCTGATATACCAGCCAAGTAGTTTAACTTTCTCCTGTAAAATACCCCTTTTTATGGTGCAGGAGAAATCCATAAAAGTCCAGAAGGTTACACTTCATCACACGAATCAGATGAACATATTTCACAATCCCCCATCTTTTTCTTTATAGTATTGATTTGTGTTTTCGTTTCCAATTGAGTACTGCAGATATCTGCATTCCTTGTATAACCGAGTAGATTAATCTAGTAACAATTCCCCACATATCCCCAATACAACTATCCCGATTTTAGTAAGCCAATCACCACCCATAAAATCTCCCCAAAATCCTCCTAGATTGATTCCATTCCAAGTTTATCTCTCAGGAGGCCATTCGTTATACACCTGGACTCCTAGTCGCTCTCCCTAATTTATGGGTAACAGGAAAAAACTAGGTTTTATTGTTGATTACACGTACGGGCTGTACAATTAGAAAAGGTCCTCAGTTTTCCCATTTTTCTGGGGTAAACCCCAGCTGGACTTGTTCCAATATTGACTACAGTTATTTGCCGTAGTCAGAGTCAAGGAACTCACCCCAAGTAGAACTAGAAGAGGTCCGGTCAGGGCCATAGTGGTCGGCGGTCACAGCCCAAAGGGGTTGCAGCCCTTGGCAGACCCTTTTTAAGCCGCAACACCAGTTCCCCTCCGGTCTTGCCCTCTTCCTTCCTTTAAGGGGGTGCTTTCTTAGTACCCAAATTAATTGAGCACTGCTTGTGAAGGCCAGAGCTTTGCTAGATCAGTGGTTTGTCCAGACCTGAGCACTTGCCCGAGCCTGGCGATCCTCTTTATTTGCAAGGCTTTATGGCTACAGAAAACTGCCAGTTAGCCTGCAGTTCTTACAAATAAACACCACCTTCTACACCAAGGACAAATTCTAGTTCCAGCTCCTTTTTCCTGTTCTTCTTTTGCCAACAACTCCTTCCGATTATACTCGTTTGGAGTACCCATTGTTGTTTCCTATTACCCTTTCCCATTGTTTTCCAAACTTGGGGATTACTTATATTGCTCTCCATAGCTTCCCATGGCCATCGTTCACCTCGATTTGTTCCACCACAAACGTAACAATTAGTTATATTCAATGACTTAGCAATGTTTTCAGCAAGATTTACAAGTAGATTTTTAGCAACTGTGGGAATTTCATGTTTCACTCCTGTTTCTATTACAGGAGTAGCCGCAATAAAATTCCCACAGCAATTTAGTCAGATGTGACCTTCCACTCCTTCCCTGGACCTTTCACTCGCGACACATGTGTCCATCCTTTTTCAGCAGTTCTCACAGCTGTTTCTGTAGTGAATAAAACAAGGAAAGGTCCTTCCCAGAGGGGAGATAGGTTTCCTTCTTTCCATGTTTTTATCAGAATTTTATCTCCTGGTTCTAACTGATGAATTGCAAATCCTAAAGGTGGTGTTTGGGCCACCATCCCAATCTCTCTTCATTCTTTTAATCTTTTTCCAATGGTAATTATATCTTGTTGGATACTATGATCCTCAATTACATTGTTCCCCAGAGGCATTCCTTGAAAATAAGGCATGCCATAGAACATTTCATATGGCGATATTCCAGTCTCACTGTATGTTTTCGTTAAGTGCCAATGGTAAACGTTTCGTCCAGGGCATTTGTGTCTCAATCATTAATTTAGCCAATTGTTGTTTTATTGTTTGATTCATTCTTTCTACCTTCCCCGAGCTTTGTGGGTGCCACAGAGTGTGGTATTCCCACTGAATACCTAATGATTGACATAATAGTTTTATTATTTTAGAAGTAAAGTGTGTGCCCTGGTCAGAATCAATGTACTGGATTATCCCATATCTAGGTATCAAATGTTCTAATAAAATTTTTACCACCATCTGTGCCGTAGCTCGTGCTACAGGGTACGCTTCTACCCACTGTGTTAAATGATCTACTATTACCAATAAATATTTTATCCTCCCTACCTTAGGCAATTCAGTGAAATGGACTTGTACTTTCTCAAAAGGTCTGTAAGCTGTTTTTCTCCCTCCCGTGGCTGCTTGTCGAAACACTGTCTTATTTACCTTTTGACAAATTAAGCAACCTTGTGTAATTTGCTTTGCTATTTCAAAAATTCCAATACAACCAAATTGTTTAAGAAAATGATCACTTAACGCTTTTGTACCCCAATGTGTTTGCGCATGCAAACGTTCTAATAATCGCCTGGTGTAGGCTTTTGGCAGCATTTCTCGCCCATCGGGCAGTGCCCATTTTCCTTGTTCTATTTAGCTCCTATTTTCTTCAATTTTGTTTGTCCTTCTGGGGTAAACTCCTTCTCTCTTTCCTCTCGTCCTTTGCTGGTGTCCTCCTTTGTTTGTATGACATTAATTTTGGCAACTTTAGTCCTCAAGGCTGCTTCCTGGGCCTCTTTAGCTGCTAAGTTATTTCCTCTAGTTCGGTAATCACCAAAAGTCCCTTTTGGTGTCCCCTCACATGTACCACTGCTATCTCCTTTGGTTCTCTTAACGCCTTCAAAATCTTTCCTATTAATTCTTGATGTATTAAATTCCTCCCGTGAGTATTAATCCAACCTCTTTCTTCCCAAATTTTTCCAAAAGTGTGGACCACCCCATATGCGTATTTAGAATCTGTAAATACAGTCCCGCTTCTTCCTTTTAATAATTCCAGGGCCCTACATAGGGCATACAGCTCACAAGCCTGAGCTGACCATGATGGACTAAGAGGTCCTGATTCCACAATTTCCAAGTCCTTATTAATTATTGCATATCCCGATTTTCTCTTCCCTTCTACCACTCGGGAGGAGCCATCTATAAACAGCGCTTCTCCATTTTACAACTCAGCATCTCTTAGATCTGGTCTCACCTTAGTCTGGGTCTCAATTACCTCTAAACAGTTATGTTGTAATTCCTCTGATGGTTCTCCAAACAAAAATTGTGCTGGACTCTGAGCAGAAGTCACCCTCAGTTCTAAGTCAGGGGAGTCTATTAGTATTGCTTCATACTTTAGGGTCCGGCTGTCCGTTAACCATTTTTCCGCTTCTTGTTGTAAAACATTTCTGACATTGTGTGGGGTATACACTTTTAAAGGAGCACTAAAGGTAATCTTCCTAACTTCCTCTATTAATAATGCTGTAGCAACCAAAGCTTGGAGACAAGCAGGCCATGCTCTGCTTACTGGATCAAGTAACTTAGAACAATGCCCCATGGGTTTTTTGGATTCCTGCCCAGTCTTGAGTAAGAACTCCATATGCTGTCTGGCTTGATGTATTCACAAAGAGATAGAAAGGTTTTTCTAGATCTGGGAGGCTCAATACAGGTGCTTGTATTAATGCCCTTTTTACTTCCTCAAATCTCTGATCATCTTCAATAAACCATTTAAGTTGGTTATTAGTTAATTTTTCATATAAGAATTTTACTTTATCACTATAATTTTCAAGCCATGGTCTACAATATCCTACTAATCCCAGTATTTGCCTAATTTCCGTTTTAGTCTGTGGGGGTCTTAAGGATAGAATCCCAGATACCCTATCAGGATCTAACTTCTTCCTTCCCTTACTCAGCCAATGTCCTAAATATTTTACTTCTTGTTCTACAAACTGTAGCTTTGATCGGGACACCTTTAATCCCTTTTCCCCTCGAAAATTTAACAATTTAATGGTGGTTTTTCGGATCCCCTCTTCAGTTTCTCCTGCTACTAATGAATCGTCCACATATTGCAATAATTTTACCTCCTTAGGTATTGTGAAATCTTGTAGAATTGTTTCTAAAGTTTGTCCAAATAGATTTGGTGACTCCGTAAACCCTTGTGGTAACACAGTCCATCTTAATTGTTGTTTTTGTCCTGTTTCGGGGTCCTCCCACTCAAAGGCAAAATAATCTCTGGATGCCTCATCCAGAGGACAGGCCCAAAAAGCATCTTTCAAATCTATTACACTATACCAAGTATGTTTGGGAGATATATGACTCAATAAAGTATAAGGATTTGCCACCACAGGGAATTTAGTGATTTTTTGCTGATTTACAGCTCTTAAGTCCTGCACCATCCTGTATGACCCGTCCGGCTTTTTTACGGGAAGAATGGGCGTGTTACGAGGTGACATACATGGTTCTAGGGTTCCTTTTTCCAAAAGTCTGTCAACTACAGGTTTTAATCCTTTTCGACCCTCCATAGGTATAGGGTATAGCTTGATTCTAATTGGGCGGTGCGGATCTATTATTTGAACGCTTATGGGGTTCATTTTGTCTTTCCAGTTTCCCCTTCCTTATACCACACTGAGAGGTTAATAGCTTCTTCATCCTCTTGTGTTAAAGTGTATAATTTAATCTGCAATTTGTCCCTTTGACTCTGAATGCTCAAGTTTAACTTCAAAATCAAATCCCTTCCTAATAAATTGTATTCCGCTTCAGGGAGCAAAAGTAAATCATTAAGACAAATTTTCTTTTCTGTTTCTACTTCTACATCTTTCAATATATTTACTTTAAAAGGCTCTCCTTTTGCTCCTGCTACTGACACGTAACTCTTCCCTTTTTCTATTCCTTTTGGAAGTTTTTGAATGGTTGACTTTTCGGCCCCTGTATCCACTAAAAATAAAACTTCCTCTTTATGGGGACCAATCAATAATTTTATCAAGGGCTCTGTTGATGTTGAAGTCCCCAGAAGATAGAGCCCCCGACACCCCTAATCTTCTTTGAACATCTTCTCATCTTGTTCCCGCTGACGGCAGTTCTTCTGAACATGTCCCCTCTTGTTACAGGAGTAACAGACGGGAATTGTAAATCTTCCTCGATAAGGCTGTCCCCGGGGTGTCTGCTCTATTCTTTTTTCCCTTTTCTCTCCAGGAGTCGTCTTATTTTTCTGACTTTCCCTTACTGCTGCTACAAAAATTTTTGCTTTTGCTTTTTGTTTTTCTTCGTCCCTCCTAACATAGACTTTCTGGGCTTCTCTAAGTAACTCCTCTAATCCTCTTTCTTGCCAATCCTCCAATTTTTCTAATTTCCTTCTTATATCCCCCCAGGATTTAGCTACAAATTGTGTTCTAAGGAGTGCGGTCCCAGCCACTGTATTCGGATCAATTCCAGAATACATTGGTAGGTTTTTCCTCAACCTCTCCAACCATTCTGTTGGAGATTCGTCTTTCCCTTGTTGTTCATTAAATGCTTTAGTAATGTTTTGCCCTCGGGGAACCGCTTCCCTTATTCCCTGTATGATTAACGTTCTCAAATCCCTCATATTTTGTCTTCCTGGGGGTTGTTGATGATCCCAGTGGGGATCCACATTTGGCCATTTCTGATCTCCCGGGGGTCCTGCCTGACTCTGTCTTTCCCAAATTCTCATTCCAGCTTGTCTAATCATTCCCCTTTCCTCAACAGTGAATAGGATCCCTAAAATGGACTGTATTTCTTCCCAGGTATAAGTATTGGGGCCTAGGAATTGGTCCAATTTTTCAGCTACTCCGAGGGGATCATCTAATAGGGTCCCCATTTCTTTCTTGAAATTTCTCACGTCTGTGGTATTTAACGGGACTGCCACAAACCCCATGCCTCCCTGATTGCCTCCGAGGGGTACTTCTCGTAAGGGATATAGAGAAGCTCCCTCAGATACAGCAGTCCTACTTCTCGTACATGCAGCCGGAGGTCGATCTAATTCCGGTGCTGTTGGTGGTGGAGATAGGGGCAACGGTGGTACAGAGAGAGGTACTACGGCCACCGGAGGGGGAGCCGCCGCCGGAGATGGATTATTAGAACATGGAGGCGGTAGGTTATCCAGTGGCTCCCATTTATCATCTTTTTCCTTTTCACTTTTCCCCTCTTCTTCTTCCTCAAACTTTTCATCTGTTTTTAATGTAAGTATTGAGGCTGGAAAAGAACGTAAAGTTCTGTCCCATAATCCTGCATAATCACTTTCCTCCTGACTAAAAGGTTCCTTTGAATTAACATATATATTTAAGGCCTGGCAGACCCAGTCTTCAAAAGATCCAAAAGCGGGCCAAAAGACATGTGGTCTCAAAGGTTCTTTTGGCCATTCTACCATACAATATTGAACTAATTTTAATTTACTTTTTCCTTTTCTGGGGCCCCTATCATTCCAATTTTCAATCATTATTCCTAATGGACTCTCCGGAGGTATTTCTAGTAATTCGCTCCCTTTCTTGTGGTCCTGGGGTCTCGATTTCGTCTGACCCATCTAGGAATTTTTACTGTGGCAATTCCTACAGCCCTTGGCTACCAGTAAGAGTGTCTTGCAGGGGGTTTAGGACCTATCACCCACCCACGAATCCTATAAGAATCGCTTCGGTCCTTCACCGGCCAAGTCCCTCGCGGGAGATTGGAACCGCGGTTAGAAGGCCTCCACAATCGCTTCGGAACTAGCTTCCGTCTCAGTCACACTCTTACACACACAGGCAACCGAATCCTACCCAACCGAACGGTATACACCTTAAATACTTACAACCCCGTCGTCTTCGTTCGGATCTTCGCGCGCAGAATTACGGGCAAAATAAACTGCTGCAGCCGGCAAGGGAGCTCATAAAAAATCAAATTCTTTGCTTGACCCTATTCAGGTTCAGGATGGCGTTAGTCCCGACCCGACCCGATCAGGAGCCACCAAATGGTGGGGCGCCCCTCCTAGATCAAGTCAGAATTCAGGAACCAAGACCATCCCGGACGAGCCCCCAATTGTTATAAATGATTTCGTCCCAAACAGGATTCCAATTCAAATTTACAATTTATTAAGCAAATAGAGGCAAGCAAACAGCGCTGGGTGCGCCGGGAGTCTCCGCTCCACCAAGACGCACGCGGTACAGCTCCTGTTCCTGGTTTATATCCTGTCCGTTAATACATATTAATGAACAGGCATGTCTTCTTCAGCACATGCCCTCTTCTCCTGCTAGAGTCTTCTCGAATCTTCCTCGGCGTGCCCCCAGGATGACCCCAAACCTTATGCATGCACTTTCTTTACACAATACTATGCGGTCAGTGGTCAAACTGGTTTGAGCTGATATACGAGCCAAGTAGTTTAACCTTCTCCTGTAAAATACCCCTTTTTATGGTGCAGGAGAAATCCATAAAAGTCCAGAAGATTACACTTCATCACACGAATCAGATGAACATATTTCACACCTCTAAGTATGGATCTGCATGTGGCCCACAATCTAGTAATGTTTCTTGCATATGGACCACCCCTGATCATAAAAGACGTTTTAAACAATGGGTGAAGAGACCCCATTATACCATGTCATTGGAACCAGACAGGCTATGGAATTGTATAAACAAGATAAATTGTTACAATATGGATGATTATCTATGGATACCGTTTGCCTCAGACCTCCATCACGCCTTAAGAAGTATATTTCTGTGCCACAATTACAGTGCTCCAATCCCTAGCTTACAGACAGCATGTCAGATAGAATCCTCTAAACACATGGCTAGTAAATGTAGGATTCCTTCCCAACATTATAAAAAACAGATGCAAGACTCATGAGCCAGTAGTAAAGAGCACAAGTACCACTCTAATGTATCCTGCACTGCTTGAGACCGTATGGGTATGTTCTAATGAAGAGATATCAGATTACAGTCAACCCTATTGGGATGGGTTAGAATGCACTTTAGGAATTCCACAAGTTTATCTCCCATAATAGCTTTTAATCATACTCAGGAGTCATTCACTGTAGTCATTAATGAAACCAAGAGGGTACAGAACAAAGAGAAATGTATTGCCCTCCGTGTCACGGCCAAGCTATTATACAGCAGGGATGAGAGTAAGCTTAGCAATGGGATTGTTTTGGACTTCTTCGGCTGTGATAATTGAAAATTGATTATATCTAGAAAATCTACCATGGCAAGGAGAGACTCTAGCTAATTGTATGCAGCCAGCCAGCAAGGCTAAGCAACACCCAGCTTGTACCCACGAGCAGCCTCACAGATGACTTTAGAAAATCAATTAGCATTGAATATGGTACTACTAAAGGAGAACAGCGTTTGTGGATGGCTGAATAACACCTATCCTGGCAAAACCTGCTGTCAATTCCAAATGTGTCCGCTACTCTGCATCAAGCTAGAGATGAAATGCAAAAAACTGTGGACCAAACCCATGAGCTCAATGAGAAGATGAAACCAAGCAACTGGCAATGAACGAGGTGGATTTAAAATATTTTCAGTTGGCTCAGATTAAAAGTTAGTGGATGGGATCATAGTCTAACCCAGTATGTATTAATGTTTATCATAATGATTGTTATTGTCCGTATTTGATTGTCACGTGTGAAATCTATGATAACTAGAGCTGTAACCATGCGTGTTAAGAGGATCCACATCTATGATCCTGAATACATCCCTTTAATACCATCCCGTATTATAAATTGCGACGAGCGAGGGAAGGCAAGCAGTCGACTCAATATGAGTGATAAGGCAAGCTTCAACTTTATTGCAAAACCTTACACATATTTATACACTAAGTTCTACCTTATGCATACTTGTCTTACAATCATTGGCTTAGCCCTAAAGATTGCATTATCATACTCCTCCTACTTGCGGTTACTGCTACGTGGTCCGGGTTCCATCCTGTTTTTCTTATACAGTGCTGCTTCTTAGCTGTTTACCACAGCTCCTTCTCCTCAAGGCCGAGCCCTGCAGATGTCCAGCTGTTTACCAGCTTCCCAATGCCACAGCTCCCTCTTCTCAAGGCCGAGCCGTGCAGATATCTAGCTGTTTACCAGCTTCTCAATGCTGCAGCTCCTCCTCCTTAAGGTCGAGCCGTGCAGTGTGATCCCAACAATAAATTACCAACCAACAAGAGAGGATGAAAACACAGGAAGGAGAGATGAATGCCTCGACCCACCTAAATACAAATTACACAATGTTCCTCTCAGTGAGTTGTGACTAAGGTCACAGGGTGGATAATGTGGGAAACCACTGTGGGTCTGTAGGGAGTAGCAGGGTTTGACTGGAGCAACACGCTCCTCTTCAAAAGCAACCCTGATGGGTTGCAGTCAGACAGTCTCATAACTGACTATTGTTGAGTGATGTCGGGGATGAGGCGAAAGCCTTGCAGCCTGATGTTCTACGGCAAGGCCACAAAGACCTCCATCAAACGTGAGTAAGCTGACCATTATTAATAACTGAAATTCTTATTAACTCTTCATTCCTATTGATCGATGCTATTTGAGTTATATAGTATCTATCGGTCTACAACAAATAAATGAATAAAAAATTAATGAACTGATTAAGTTTTTATTAATCAAATTAGTCTAAATCAATCATTAATAATTACTTATTAATAACAGTCGTTACCTATTAAGATCGATTATTTTATTTATTAGTATTTTGTGGTACTGCATTAACACTACTGTCCTCCAGTTACTTATCATGTATTTTTTTTTCTTTATCATCACTCTGATTTACTGTTGTAATTATCTACTATCAATTCATCATTATTAATTATCATTAATTACACGTGCTACACGACGGCTCTGTTCCTCACCTAGAACTTGTTATCAGTAAAGTAGTTCCTTATTAACGTGATCTTAATCCACTGGATGTTAATTCCAGTAAATATTAATCTGTATTGCTCTATCGCTAATCATTACTTCGTATATTAATTACCGGTTAATGAATTATTTATTACATTCATTAACCATAGGTCGGTGTATGTTAATCCATCAAGAATTAGCAGAGAGTGCCAGATCAGCATTTGTCCTAAACCTGCTCTCCCCACTCCCTCCTCCCAAACCGCCCGCCTGCCCTCACCCCGGAGAGTTCTGTGTCAAGACACCCACACGCACCCTGCACACCCCCCGTTTCTTTTTGATTGTCATTTTTTTAGCTATTTATTTATCTAGCCTCCCTCCCCCTTACCTTTTCTTACTCTTCTCTCTCACCACCGGGGACCGGGGACCGGGGACCAGGCAGAGGCGGCGGTGCCCAGCCCCAGCCGCCCGCCCTCCCCACCCCACCGCAGCGAGCCCCATTGCTACAAGGCCGCCAGAAGTTAATCTGCTTATGTGTAAACGTGGTGGCAGTTGAGGTATGTTTAAGAATACTGGTAAGTGTTGCTAGAAACCTACAAATATTTTCCGGGTGTTAACCGCGGGGTGCCAGCTTTGTGGGCCTACCACCCAGCACCCAGCTCTGCGCAGGTCTGGAATAAACCGGTATCTCGTCTCGGTGTGTGAGACTGGCCTATCGCACGCCGGGAAACGAAACCGCCTTTTCGGACACCACCATCAGCAAAGCAGCGACCCCGCTTTGCCTGAGGCTGCTGGGCCTGTCCTCTGGGCGCTGCTCACCACTGGAACGCATCCCGCTGGCGACGGACACGCCGACGGCCGCTAGCGAGAGGCGCGGCCCACCTCTCCGGCAGCCGGAGCCCGGCCTCGGGGACGCAGGTCTCTGCCCAGGCCGAGGCACGGGGCTGCTGCTTTCCCAGGGACGGCTTCAACCGGGAGCCGAGCCGAGCACATCGCCCGCAGGCGGACACCGAGGCGGGCCACAGCGCAGGCTGTAGCAGAGAAGGCGGCGTTGTCCACAGCGTTACCAGACTTTTTCGTTTCTTACTGCGTGCACACCCGCCACACACGCTCCCAAACCGGCCCCGGCACGAACCCCTCGCCCGCGGCCACACGCACACACGGAGACACCCCCCCTCCCCCTTCCGCCAGCAGTTTTGCCGGCCCGGGGAAGGAAGGAAGGCGGGAGACTTTAGGACCCCGCGGCGTCCCTGCCGCACCCGTGCCCCCCTCCCGCCTTTCGTCCTCAGTCCGTCGGTCGGCCAGTCCGTCGGTCAGTCACCCTGCTGAAGGTATGCGAGGCACAAAGCGGGGGTATTGTTTAGGCTCTGTCAGGAGTCAACGAGGCGCAAGCCTGAGGGAAGGAACAAGGCAACCGCAAAGGGAACGCAACTGCCGACCTTTGAGTGAACTATCCTAAGTAACATCTAATTAACATCGACTCGGCATAGCACAAGCCTGCCCTCCGGTAGGGGAAGACCCCTACCCACAGAAGCCCCTTCCTCACGGGGCACGCGCAGTAAAAAAGGAGGACGCTGTCGCCGTGGAGACGAGGCTTGCGGGAACCAACAGGCGCAAGGGCGCCTGCGCCAGCTCTCAAAAAAATAACGGTGACTTGTTGCTCGGAGCGTAGAAATATTTTCCCTGCGTTAACCGAGGCGCGCCAGCTTTGTGGGCCTACCACCGGCACCCAGCTCGGCGCAGGGGCGGAAGAAAAGCCGCCGTCTCGACTCCGTGTGTTTCCCGGCGCTCTGCGCACCGGGTGACGGAACCCGCGTTTGGCACAACAGCCCCGCTGCGCGCGGGCCGCCGCCGCCGCGCGGTGAAAACCAACGAACGCGAACGGCGGGGGAGGTGAAAAACGAAAAGAGAAAAAAAAACCCCAACCCAACCGACCCAAACAGAAACCTCCGAAAAGCGCCGCCATCCCCCCTCCCCCAGCCAGCCTCTGCGCCAGGCTCCCTCCCCCGCCGCCGGGGGGGCCGGTTGCCGGGCAGCGGGGCACGCGCGGCTGCAGCCCCCCTTGCCCCCCGCTGCTCCGGGGCGCCGGAGAGTCTCCGGCCGGGGGGGGCCGCACCCACCGGCCTGCGGGTCCGGAGCTGCAGCGCAGGGAGGGGGAGCGCACGCGCGCGGGGGGGGGTGGCTGAGTGAGTCTGAGCGCGCGTGTGTCGCGGGGGGGGGCGGTGTCTGCAGGATCGCGGGCGCAGACCTTAATATATTTATTTTTAACAACGGCTTCTTTAGCCTGGGGAAGTGGAGGGTCAGGGCACTGCAGTAGCTGCAGCCTGCAGCTGCTTGAAGAATGGTTTTGTGATAAATGATTTAGTCCCAAACAGGATTCCAATTTAAGTTTTCAATTTATTAAACAAATAGAGGCAAGCAAACAGCGCTGGGTGCGTCGGGAGTCTCCGCTCCACCAAGATGCACACCTTCACTTCTTACAGTTCCTTCCTTTATACTTCTCTAGGCTTCGTTTCTTGCCTTTCTCCGCCTTTTTCTTGGAAGATGACTCTTTCTTTAAGTACGTCACCACTTCCCCGGTCTGCGCATGCTTCATCTTTTTCTAGGTGGTCGTCCGGTGGTCGTTGGGAGGAAGATGCTCCTCTTCGTCAGTGCACCCTACATGACCTCTCTGTTTGTGCAGGCGCTCCGTTATTCCACTTATATTATGCTACCTTATTTGGCTATACATTTTCTTGACATTTCTGCGGTTATTTACAACACTGGTTTGCACTAGTATATCAGGAACTAACTTACATATCAGGAGGCTACATAAGCTTCACATATCAAGGGAGTTACCCAAACTATACTTATCAGGAAGTTACATAAAGACTACCACTCCCCTGTTTATGGTCATGCCCTACATATATTCCTTTATTTCAATATAAATGACATTTGCTTCAAGCTTATATTCACTAGATTTTCTTTACACGAATCGCTCATTCCTCACAATCCCCCGTTTTCTTTTTCACCACTGTGATTCGTGTAAAATTTATTTAAAGTTTGTTTGATGGGTATTAACTCGGGTTCCTCTATATGTTTTACCAACATTAAAACATGTTTTCTCTCACTCTGTGTTGGTTCTATTGGAGTGGCTGTAAATTTCATTCCATTAATCGCAGAAGCTACAGCTTGTGAAAGACAAGGAATTAGACATGGTATTATTAACATACCTCCAAACAATCCTAACAAAACGATAATGATTTTTGTTACCCAGTTTCCTGAGAATAAATTTTCCCACGTTGTCCATAGTCCTTGGACATTTATTCCATTCCACGTTTGGACTGGCACATGGGCTACTTTTTTCATTTCTCTTACTAATTCATTGATGGCTTTTCCTTCATCATTTATCTCTAAACAACAATTTGTGAGATTAAATTTTCCACAGACTCCTCCTTCCTGTGCTAGTAAATAGTCTAGTGCGAGTCTATTTTGATATAGGGCTGTACACATTTTAGTATTTTGTTTAGCCACCAATCCTAGAGCATTACCCGTTTTATTTACAATTATTTCTACTACAGCTTGCAACCTGATTATTCTATTCAACATATAAATGGGGGTCCTATATCCCCAGGACCCATCTTCTGCCCATGTCGCTGGGTCATAATATGCTATTATTCTTTCAGGTGGCCACTCATTATCTTTCCATTTTCCTATTTGTAGCTCTCTTTTTCCCCTTCGGTTGTGAGTTTCTAATGCGTCTGTATATACCAGTACCCCTAGGCGTTCTCCTCGGTTTATAGGTAATAAGAGAAAGCTTGGCCGTATAGTTCCTAACACGCACGCTCCGGTCCAATTTTTTGGTAATCGGGTATATGCAAATTTTCCACAGATCCAATATTGCCCTTCTGGACTTGACCACCCTTTATCAATAGTGGTTCCGTTGGTCCAATTCGCATGATTTTTACTTATTTCTTGGGCAGTGCCCCATTTATCCTACTTTTGGTAAGTACTATTCCAGTTATATCCCCCTTCACATACTAAATATCCGACTGGTTTACTCCCAGCGTCATTTTGCCAACAGCTTCTTCTTATTATGCTGGTTTGTAATATCCATTGTTGTTTCCTGACCTGAGTTGATATGTTCTAAACATTAGGGTCTGGTATGTTGCTCTCTTGGGCCTCCCAGGGCCAATTCTCTCCTGATTAGTTCCACCACATACATAACAATTAGTTACATTTAGTGACTTAGCAATGTTCTCAGCAAGATTTACAAATAGATTTTTAGCCACTGTGGGAATTTCATATTTCGTTCCTGTTTCCATTTCATGACAAAATGACTTAAATAACAGTCTATGCTGCACCGATTCTCTTTTCTTTCATTTCAATATTAATAACTACACCTGGGTCTTCTCCAGGTCCATATATCTTAAGTCCAATTTTGGTTATTTTTTTCTGTTTCCAAATTTCTAAATTTGTAAGGGTTACATTTACTAAATTACAGGTACAGGTTGTACAATTATGGTCTGTTTGTACCCTTGTGATTGAAGCTTGTAAATCCCCACATTGGCTGTCATATCCCCAGCTTGCAGTATCCTAACATACACAAGACCATCCCCTTCTTCCACACAGGTGTGCTGACTGATATCTCACCGTTTGACTAGGTACATAATCAGGATTTATCTGACATTGACGTCCACCTCCACCTGGGCAAATATATTTTGGTTGATTACTATAGTATCATCTCCACTCTACACTCCCACAATTAATATCCAGATCATCATCTATAATATCGCATGCATCAAAAATTACCGATACTGATGTGCTCAAATTGGCCATATCCTTACTTATTCCAATTAATCTTCCTACTTCCGAATTTGTTTTCATTTCTACCCACTATTGATAAAGAAGTTCCTTTGGATCGTAACAAACAGTATCATTTTCCACCGAGCATTTCTTATATTGTGTTCCATTGTATATACAACTCCCGTTCTGTTTCCCTTTGCACTCGTAATAGGTGTGGTACATTAATGTTTTATTACTTACTCGTCCGTGCTGGGCGGTTCTTATGCACTCGGTGCAATTTTGATTACCTGTCACCAGGTTGGTGAGTCCGAGTAAAATCAGGAGAGGTCCAGTAAGGGATCTCATGGTCGGAGGCATCAGCTACAAGGGGTGCTCGTCCTTGACTGGCCTTACTTGGTCGCGACTGAGAATCCCCACCCGGTCTTGCCCTCTCCCCCTTCTCAAGCGGACTTCTTTATTTCGATGACAGTAATAAATCTTACCCACCAGAAATCTCCTATAGGAGTAGTCTGTCCACACTGAATGCAGAGGAAACTTCAGCTTTGAATTTGAAAACGTCCCTGTTAGCCTCTGTGGGAAATGATATATTTGTTACACAGGTTACACCTAACCCTCAATAATCATACAACATGGTTTACAGAGTGGACATAAACTTAGTCCTGCCCGATAATTGCTTAATGCTATAGTCTTTAATTCGTGATCATTTCTCATACGTTCATTCCCTTTTTAATGTTATTTTTGTGGTTCCAGGTTGTAAAATAACTTTCCAGTCTTTCATGGGTCCTTTTACTCGAGTCGCGTGCGTCCACCCCTTTTCCGCGGTCCGGATGGCAGTATCTGTAGTTAACAATACAACAAAGGGTCCTTCCCATGAAGGAACTAAAGTTTCTTTCTTCCAAGTTTTGATCAGTACCTTATCCCCTGGTTTGAATTGATGGATTGCAAACCCCAAAGGTAGGGTTTGTGCCATTATTCCTATATCTCTTAGTTCTTTCAACCTTTCTCCTAAAATGATAACATATTTCCGAATATTATAATCTTCCACTACATTGTTTCCCTCGGAGATAGGGCATGCCGTATAAAACCTAATATGGCGATAATCCAGTCTCACTGTGCGGTTTGATCCTTATGTTAAGAAGGGCTAGCGGTAAACATTTAGTCCATGGCATCTGTGTTTCAACCATTAGCTTCGCTAGCTCTTGCTTTATTGTTTGGTTTATTCTTTCTATTACTCCCAAACTTTGAGGATGCCATGGGGTATGATATTCCCATTTAATACCTAATGATTGGCACAAGGATTTTATAATTTTAGAAGTAAAGCGAGTGCCTTGATCAGAATCAATATATTGTATTATCCCATACCTGGGGATTAGGTGTTCTAGTAAAATTTTATCACCGTCTGAGCTGTCGCTCTTGCTACAGGATAGGCTTCGACCCATCGTGTTAAATGGTCTACTATAACTAACAAATATTTCAATCTTCCTATTCTTGGTAATTTGGTAAAGTCGACTTGCATCCTTTCAAACGGTCTATAAGCTAGTTTTCTTCCTCCCATGGCCACTTGTTGAAACACGGCCTTATTTGCCCTTTGACAAGTTAAACACCCTTGTGTAATTTGCCTTGCTATTTCAAAAAATTCCAATACAGCCAAACTGTTTAAGGAAATGATCACTTAACACTTTTGTACCCCAATGTGTTTGCGCGTGTAAGCGTTCTAATACCTGCCTAGCGTAAGCTTTTGGCAACATCTCTCGCTCATCAGGTAATGTCCATTTCCCTTGTTCCACTCTAGCTCCTATTTTCTCTAATTTTGCTTGTTCCTCCAGCGTAAACTTTTTCTCCTTTTCCTCTTATCCTCTTCCACTAGTGTCCTCCTTTGTTTGTGTATGATTAATTTTAACAGTTTCAATCCTCAAGGCTGCTTCCTGAGCCTCCTTATCTGCTAAATTATTTCCTCTAATTCGATAATCTAATCCCTTTTGGTGTCCCCTCACATGCACCACGGCTATTTCCTTTGGTTCTCTTAACACTTTTAAAATTTTACTATCAACTCCTGATGTATTAAGTTCTTTCCTTGAGTGTTAATCAAGCCTCTTTCCTCCCAAATTTTTCCAAAAGTATGGACTACTCCATATGCATATTTGGAATCTGTGAATATGGTCCCTCTTCTTTCTTTTAATAATTCCAGGGCCCTACATAAGGCATAAAGCTCACAAGCCTGAGCTGACCATGATGGACTCAGAGGTCCTGATTCCACAAGTTCTAAGTCCTTGTCAATTTTTGCATATCCTGATTTTCTCTTCCCTTCTATTACTTGGGAGGATCCATCTACAAACAATTTTTCTCCTCCCTCTAATTCAATATCTCTAAGATTGAGCCTTACTTTTGTCTGGGATTCTATAACTTCTAAACAATTGTGTTATAGCACTACTGCTTCTGAGGGTTCCCCAAACCGGAACTGCGCGGGGCTCTGGGCAGAGGTGACTCCTAATTCCAAATTAGGTGAATCTATCAAGATGGTTTCATATTTCAGAAGTCTACTATCTGTCAACCATTTCTCTGTCCTCTGTTGGAGGACATTCCTAACATTATGTGGCGTATATACCTTTAGAGGTACACTAAAGGTAATTTTCCTAGCTTCCTCTATCAATAATGCCATAGCAACTAGGGCTTGGAGACATGCTGGCCACCCCCTGCTCACCGAATCTAACAATTTGGATAAATATCCCACCAGTGTGTGTGGGTTTTTTGGGGGTTTTTTTTGTTTGTTTTTGTTTTGTTTTGTTTGTTTGTTTGTTTGTTTTGTTTTTTTTTTTTTTCCATTCCCTTTTTAGTCTGTGGAGGTCTTAGGATTAAAATACCAGAAACCCGGTCAGGATCTGATTTCTTTTTTTTTCCTTTGCTTAACCAATGTCCCAAATATTTTACTTCTTGCTCTATAAATTGTAATTTCAAGCAGGACACTTTTAATCCCTTTTTCTCTAAAAAATTTAACAATCTAATGGTGGCTTTTCGGGTCTCCTCTTCAGTTTCTCCTGCTACCAGTAAATCATTCACATATTGTAATAATTTTTCCCTCCTCGTGTACTGTAAAACCTTGTAAGATTTTCTTTAAGGTCTGTCCAAACAAATTTGGTGACTCCGTAAACCCTTGTGGTAGCACAGTCCACCTTAATTGTTGTTTTTCGTCCTGTTTCGGGGTCTTCCCATTCAAAGGTAAAATAATCTCTGAACCCCTTATCCAAAAGACAGGCCCAAAAGGCATCTTTCAAATCTATTACACTATACCAAATATGTTTAGGAGACAGGTGACTCAATAAAGTATAAGGATTTGCCACGACAGGGAATTTGGTGATTGTTCGCCGATTCACGGCTCTCAAATCCTGTACCATCCTATATGTACCATCTGATTTCTTTACAGGGAGTATCGGGGTATTGTGGGGTGACATACATGGTTCCAAAGTCCCATTTTTTAGTAATTTATCCACAATAGGTTTTAGACCTCTCCGGCCTTCTATAGATATAGGATATTGTTTAATTCTAATTGGCTTATGAGGGTCTGTTATTTGTACCTTGATGGGTTCCATATCTAATCTCCCAACATCTCCTTCCTTATACCATACTTGGGGGTCAATTTTTTCCTCATCAAGTTGGGTTAAGGTACATAAGTTAATATATAACCGATCTCCTTGGTTCTGAATAGTTAGGTTTAGTTTTAAAATCAAGTCCCTCCCTAATAGGTTATATTCTGCTTCTGGTAATAAAAGTAAATCATTTAAACAAATTTTTGTCTCTGTCTCAATCTCTACTTCTTCTAAGATGGGGACTTTGAAGGGTTCTCCTTTTGCACCTGTTACTGACATCTGGGCTTTTCCTTTTCCTACCCCTTTTGGGAGTTTCTGAATCGTTGACCTTTCAGCTCCAGTATCTACTAAAAATAAAAATTCTTCTTTTTGGGGACCTACTAATAGTTTTATCAAGGGCTCTGTTGATGTTGAGGTCCCCAGAAGATACAGCCCCTAACACCCCTAATCCTCTTTGAACATTTTCTCATCCCATTCCCGTTTACGGCAGGTTTTCTGAACACGTCCCTTTTTGTTACAATAGTAACAGATGGGAATTGTGGGTCTGTCTTGATGAGATTGTCCCTGGGGTGGCTGTTCTGGTCTCTTATCTTTTTTTCTCTCCCAGCTGAGTCTTACTCCTCTGACTTTCCCTCACTGCTGCTACAAAAATTCTTGCCTCTGCTTCTTGTTTTTCTTCGTCCCTCCTGACATAAACCTTTTGAGCTTCTCTTAGTAATTCTTCCAACCCTCTCTCTTGCCAATCCTCTATCTCCACCCAGAGGTACTTCCCGTAAAGGATACAAAGACGCTCTGGGTGCTCAGTTTGGGATCCTCCCCTTAGAGTTGAATTCGACCCCGGGGCCGTAGGGGAAGTCGTCAGATTTGGTGACGGTATTTGACGGGTAGCTGGATTATACGGGGGAGGTAAGTGATCTAGGGGGTCCCAATCCTTCTTTTCCTTTTCCATGTGTTGCTCCCCTACGGTCTTATTTTTCCCTACTCCTGTTTTAAGATGAAAAATGCCCACACAGGCCTTTATCCATAAACTAGCATACTCGCTCTCCTCTTGGCAAAACGGTTCCTTAGAATTTACATACAGGTTTAGCGCCTGACAAACCCAATCCTCAAATGACCCAAATACAGGCCAAAAAAACCGTGGGGTCTCAAGGGGTTCTTTGGCCATTTTACCATACAATATTTAACTAATTTCTCTTTTGTCTTCCCTTTTCCAGGGCCCTTATTATTCCAATGTTTTAACATTATTCCTAATGGAATCTCCGGAGGTATTTTTAGTAATTCGCTCCCTTTCTTCTGGTCCTGGGTTCTCGATTTCGTCTGACCCATCTAGGAATTTTTACTGTGGCAATTCCTACAGCCCTTGGTTACCAAGCAGAGTGTCTTGCAGGGGGTTTCAAACTTCTCACTCACCTATGGATCCTATAAAAATCGCTTCGGTCCTTCACCGGCCAAGTCCCTCGCGGGAGATTGGAACCGCGGTTAGAAGACCTCCACAATCGCTTCGGAACGAGGTTCCGTCTCAGTCACACTCTTACACACACAGGCAACCGAATCCCACCCAACCGAACGGTATACACCTTAAATACTTACAACCCCGTCGTCTTCGTTCGGATCTTCGCGCGCAGAATTACGGGCAAAATAAACTGCTGCAGCCGGCAAGGGAGCTCATAAAAAATCAAATTCTTTGCTTGCCCCTATTTGGGTTCAGGATGGTGTTAGTCCCGACCCGATCAGGAGCCACCAAATGGTGGGGCGCCCCTCCTAGATCAAGTCAGTATTCAGGAACCAAGACCATCCCGGACGAGTCCCCAGTTGTGATAAATGATTTAGTCCCAAACAGGATTCCAATTTAAGTTTGCAATTTATTAAACAAATAGAGGCAAGCAAACAGCGCTGGGTGCGTCGGGAGTCTCCGCTCCACCAAGACGCACACCTTCACTTCTTACAATTCCTTCCTTTATACTTCTCTAGGCTTTGTTTCTTGCCTTTCTCCGCCTTTTTCTTGGAAGATGACTCTTTCTTTAAGTACGTCACCACTTCCCCGGTCTGCGCATGCTTCATCTTTTTCTAGGTGGTCATCCGGTGGTCGTTGGGAGGAAGATGCTCCTCTTCGTCAGTGCACTCTACATGACCTCACCTGTGCAGGTGCTCCGTTATTCTACTTATATTATGCTACCTTATTGGCTATACATTTTCTTGACATTTCTGCGGTTATTTACAACACTGGTTTGCACTAGTATATCAGGAACTAACTTACATATCAGGAGGCTACATAAGTTACACATATCAAGGGAGTTACCCAAACTATACTTATCAGGAAGTTACATAAAGACTACCACTCCCCTGTTTATGGTCATGCCCTACATATATTCCTTTATTTCAATATCAATGACATTTGCTTCAAGCTTATATTCACTAGATTTTCTTTACACGAATCGCTCATTCCTCACAGTTTCAGGGACAATGGAGCTTTTCTTAGTAGCGGGAAGAGCAAGAAACCTCCACAAATTACAGCTGGGAAGGTTCTGTCTGGATGTGAGAAAAAATAATCCTCACTGAGAGGGTAGTCTTGTGCTGCAAGAGATCACCCAGAGGGAGTCTGGATTATCCCATGGCTTTGTGTTTCAAGGAGCAGCTGGTGAGGGTGGAGAGCCATCAGTGAAGGCATAGAAATGCCAGGGTGAGAGCTAGGTGGGAAAGCAAGATGGCTGTCAGCAAGCTGAAGGGAAAGAGGTGAGGCATGGGACAGTGTAGGGCAGCCTGCATAGAGATGGCCAAGGGTTCTAGCAAGACCGAGAGGTCCAAAAGGACTGAGGTCTTTGTCGTCTTGACTATAGCAGCTGTCTCTACCACCAGGGCCAGTGAGACAAAACTTTATTCTTCTCTTCTCAGAAACTGCCTTCCCAGGACCTGGGCTCAGGGTTTGGCCTTGCCTGCTTCATAAAACGAACCAAGGGTTTTCTCAGCATTACAGCCACCTGTGCAGTGCCCTTGCCTACCTGCAGTCACCGTCTCCAAGTATCTGCTCTAATGAGTCAATGAGGAGCCTTTGGCAGTAATGGGTCTCATTAAGTCCCATTAATGCTTCAAGGTATTTTGGGGTTTGCTTCTGGCTTTGACTTCTTGAGAGGTTTGTTCAGTCTTCTCCCAGTATCTGAGGTTCACGGACTGAGCCCCAAATACACCATGGGGCTCCTTAAAACACAGAAAGCCCTAACAAGTCATGCCTCTTCCTGTAACGTTCTCCACGTCTGCAAGACTCGTATAGCTAATCTGAGTTGTTTCATAGCATGGTTAAGAAGGAAGATTTCAAAGTGCACCTAATAAAGTTAATTTTAATTTTAAAGGCTGTATTTTGTTAATTTCAGTTTAAAGAAGTGATAGAAGCATTATCCAACTGATATGGATCCTGAGTGTCAGGAGCGTCTCCTGAGGAGGTCTGGACAGGTAGGAAAAGCAGTCCCTTGAGATCTGACACTGGGTGGACAACCTTGCTCCTCACCTCCCCAGACTCCCCACCTGTCGTTGGCCACCTGGGATTTACATCACTTTCCCTTCATCAGACTTCTCTGAACTCTGGGAGCTGAATGTTAGAGCTCCATTGCACCATCTCCCACCCACTTCCCTTAGAGGACTGGCTGCACACAGGCACAGAAGGATGTTTCCCATTTGCAAGCAAAGCAAAGTAAAGCACGATCAAGTGTCTTAAGCAATAAAACACTCCTCAACCATATACTAAGTACAAGCTGCCTCTAATGAGGTCGCCTTTCTACAAGGGATGATCTTACGAGAAATGTTTTAGATAGATAGATAGATAAAGGTAGATACAATTAAAAGGGTTGGCTAAAGATACCGTTATACTACTGAAAGACAGGCAGGCTTTTAGTCCCTGAAGCTCAAAGCAGCAGTGTGGGTGGGAAGTATCTGAATGAACAAAGAGTAAGGGAAGGAGAATAATGGAAAGGGCCTTTGTCTAGACAGTCTGCTGAAAACATTACTTCAGAAATGGTCATTGTATCAGCACAGGTGAAAATATATGAAAGATTAGAATTATTAACTACAAAAGACATTAACCACTTGATCCAGTGTGGCCTGGCAGCAAAGGCAGCCAGCAGTGTCCTGAAGTGTATAAAGAGGAGCCTCGCCAAAAGAGTGAGGGAAGTGGTTGTCTCCCCATGCTCATTGCTTGTTAGACCACCTGTAACCAATTATATCCAGTTTTAGGGCCCCAGTTCAGGTGTACTGATCTGGCTGGGATGGGGTTACCTTCCTTCATAGCAGCCTGTGTGGTGCTATGTTTTGCATTTGTGCCTTAAACAGTGTTGATAACACACCAGTGTTCTGGCTATTGCTGAGCAGTGTTTGCACTGTGTCAAGGCCTTCTCTGCTCCCTCCCAGTGAGTGGGCTGCAGATGGGCAAGAACAGCTGACCCCAACTGACCAAAGGGATACTCTCTAACGTACGACGTTGTGCTGAGCAATAAAAGCTGGGACAGAGGAAGAAGGAACTAGAATTTTTTTGTTACAGGAATCACTTCCTAGTTCACATGCAATCCATTGCATAGCATTAGTAAAAGGCCTTAGACCTTCATAAGCGGTGAACTTCCACCTAGCTACTGATGAAGTTCTACTGAACTCTTACTTAGTCGCGTGAGGGAAGGCCCTGAAACTGGTGTAAATTAGAAAGATAAGATAGCCACATCCATCAGCAGAGGTTGCCTCATCGAGAAAAGAAAAAGAACGGCCCGCTTGGAGACAGTGAAAGGATCCAATGAGGAAAAAGGAGACCCCAGACCCAAATACTCCAACTGGACTAAACCGTCTCACAAGGGGAGGGGAGCTTAGACTGTAAGGGTATAATTGTCCAGAGAGTCTCTGGTTCGGGGTCCGTCTCCAGAGGCACTCAGCTCAAGCTGTTCTTCACCACTGTACCGCTTAATAAATTCAACTGGTATACGTCATGTCAGAGATTCTGCTTCAGGAAACCTAGGGTTGAGCCTGAGGGAAGAGAAAGCACCCAAGAGAGACTCTGTGTGTGTGTGTGTGTGTGTGTAGAGTCGAAAGGCGCACACGTCGGCTCACTGGAGTCTCCTGCTGCAAAGGGACTCCAGACCCAGCAGTTAAAGTCTCGGGTGGTGTGTGTGCAACTCCTTGATTGGTGTGTGAATGCTCAGGCAGCGGCTTCTCCATTAACGTTTTTTCATTCAAAGAGTCTTCTATGTGGAGACTGGCTGGGCATCATTTTTGCTTGTGGGAGGTGGTGAGTGGTTGCCTTTGCGTTGCTTGTTATTATTATTGCTTGTTGATTTTTTAAAAATCTCTTTCTTTCACCTGCTAAGCTGTCTTTATCTTGACCCACAACTTTCCGTGCTTTATTTCTTCCTGTTCTCTCTCCTGTCCCAGTGGGGAAGGGGAGGAAAGAGTGAGCGGCTGCGTGGCTGCCGGGCTATTGGCCAGAGTCAATCCACCACATCAAGGAAGACGTTGACAACTGGGAGTGACTTCAGTGGGAGGCTGCCAAGATGCGCAGGGGCTGCAGCACTTGCCTGGGGAGCAGAAACTGAGGGAAAGGGCTGCCTTCGGCCTGGGAAAGGGAAGGTCTGGGGAACCTCATAGCAGCCAGCCAGTCCCTGCAGGGAGGTTTTCAGGAAGATGGAGCCAGTCTTGTCACCGTGGTGCTTGGCAGGACGATAATAGACGATAGTCAAATGTTGAAATAAGGAATGTTGAGGCTGGAGATAGGGACAATCTTTTTCTCCATAAGGGCATCCAAACATTGAAGCAGGTTTCCCAGAGATGTTTTCCTGTCTTTGTCCTTGGACATTTTCCAGCCCCCATGTGGCAAAGCCTTGAGCAAAGTGGTCTGACTCCGTAGCCGATTCTGCTGTGAGCATGAGGTTGGACTGGAGACCTACTGAGGTCCCATTCAGGAGAGTGGAAAACTAAATGATGCTGTGGTTCCTTCCTCTCTAGGTGTGCCCTTGATGACAGTAGGGAAAGCTGTCAGGTTCCCCGTGACCATGGAAGTAAGTCAGATGCTGGCATAGTCAGATCAGCTGAAGTTGTCTTCTCCTCCTCCAGGCAGTGTTGCTCAGATGCAGGACTGCTTCACAGGTATCCCCAAACAGCCCTGGTTATTTCCTTTGCTTCACCATTCATTCCCTTTTCATTCTTTTCCCACCTCTCAAGTCCTGCTCTTTAACCATCCTTATCCCCACCCATGCAAAAAGCCAAGGACTTTTCACTGTTTATCCAGTGGCCCTGCATTTGCTCACTTTGAACCTTCCTTTGGTGTCTCTGCGGTGGTTACTGTGGTGCTTTCTACCTCGCATTGCAACTCAACTTAACGCTAGTACTCTTTTCTTCTCTGTAGTGTCCTGCAGCTACTTAAGTTCTGATCTTGTTAGAGGCACCACGACTCAGGATGGCCGTTGGCACGCATACTTTAAAAGCTGGACTGTTGGAGGTTCAGTCCAGAGGGACCTTGGCACACCTGGGATTTGGCCAGCAGAAACCTCAAGGTTTTGAAGGAAAAGCTCAGAAACAACTCCATGCAGCAGCATGGACAGGGACCTGACTGACTAAGGGAACTGTGACAATGCCATATGAGTCAGTGGTTCTCACATTTCGAAAGGAGAGTGGAGTGTCTGGAGGAGGTCTGCCAACTTGAAGTGAAGGGCCTAAAGGATGAGCTGTGGGGAGAGTCTGAGGGAGCTGGGTGTCTGTAGCCTGCTGAAGTGGAGGCACGGGTTTACCTAGCAAGAGCCTGCACCTGCCTGGAGGGATAACGGAGCCAACCTGTTTTCTGCAGTCACCATTGATACGACAGAAGGAACAGCCACAAGCTGCCTCTTGGGAGCTTTAGGCTGAACCTCAGGAAAAATAAAATGGACTAGGAGGAGCGTTGCCATGATCTCCACCTTTGGAGCTCTTCAAGTTTCAGCGCCGCAAAGTCACGGCCAGCCTGGAGGCTGGACTAGAGACCCCCTCGCAGCAGTCTCTTTCCCAACAGGCCTGTGCCTTGCCACATGTCATATGAGAAGAGACTAAGCTGGAGGAGAGGGTCTCTACATCACAGGACAATTCAGGGTGGAAGGAGGGTCAGGAGGTCTCTAGAGTTGCACTGGCTCCAAGCAGGGCCAGCTCTGAGGTCAGACCAGCTTGCTCGCTAAATGCCAGAATCCGGAGAAAGAGTTTACACATGAACCAGGCATCTGTGCCGCCGTTACAGAAATGGAGACAAGGCCTTTGACCAGCTCCCTGAACACAGCTATTGGTACGTCATGCCCCCTGAGAACATCCATCCTCCCGGGAACATCCATCTTCTTGTCCAAAGGAGTGGGATCCTTATGCAACTATCCTGCCATATCTCCAGACCATGGGGTGCTTTACACTGTAAACAGAACTGAAGGAAAGCCTCTGACTTGGGTACTGTCAACTGAATTGCTAAAAGAGGGCAAGATGGAGGGATCTCGGAGCTTCCAGGTTCTTCCTGAAGATAGAAGGCCTCAGATACAGGAACAGAAGATAACAGTTTTGAACTAGCCTAGGCTTTAGATCATTTCACATGTGATGGCTCTGCTCCATCCTTTCAGTCATTGGCACCCAGAAACCTCATCTGCTTTTCCTTCCTCTCCTCCCAAAAGCTGATCAAGTGATGGGAAGAAAGGAAGGAGAAAGGCCCTAGGCCTCTGTGACTCACCTGGGCTCTGGCACTTGGAGGGCCACAGTGTCATCCATTGTACACCCCATAAAGAATCAAGCTGGGAAGTGACTCTTCACGTACAAGTGAACAAGGTCGATGGACAGGCAAGGCTGTGTCTGGAGACCAGTACACCTAGAGCATCGATCAAGCTGGGGCTGAAACTCAGGCCTGGTCTTCAATGGTCACCTGGGCCCATGGACAGAGGTGTGGATGGACCCCCCAGGGTCCTGAAGGACTCTGGATGCTCTCAGGGCCCTGACACTGCCCCCATGGGATCCCACCTGCCAGTGCCCTCAATAGGCCAAGTTCTCATTCCCGCATGTGCAGGGTCTGTGCTCGGCTACTCTCCTTCCCCGCTTCTGTGCAGATCTGGGAGACCACAGTTTCATGGTGACTACAACCAAGGCTGAAACTGGTCTTCCCATCCCTGACCAACTTTTCCTCTTTTGGGAGTACAAGGTCCAGGTGAGCCTCAGACTGGGTGGCACAGTTAGAAGCTGACCCACACACAAGATCCCGCCTAACCTGTTGCATGTCCCATAGAGAACATCCACACATCTGACCTGCTCTGGTAGCAAGGAGGGCATCCTCCACTTCTCGCCTTCCCTGTTAGTCTCGCCTAAAGTTGTTGTATCTCCGTCAGTCACAAAAGCTGTGGGAGCTGTCCTTTTCCGTCTTGACTCTTGCTCCCCTAACGTCACAGCTTTGCGATGGCATGTTGTCCTCCTGCTGTCTGTGCTCCAGGCTGTGGGCTTTGGTGCACATTAGGCCTGTAGCACCTCAGATGTGGCACCAGGGCCAAGGGCAGATTTGTCACATGGACACCTGATACCAAAAGATTGGCCCTCTTTGTGTGGAAAGGCTTCACAGCCGATGTGTGCTGGAGTGGATGGCAGGAGGCAACATAATGATGAAGGAGGTTCTCACAACGAGAGCAAAAGCTGCAGTCCCCAAGACCAGACAGAAAACGGGCTTGGGCTGTGCAGCCCTGGCAGGAGAGGGGTTTGTTGTCCCAGGTGACTCTTGCAGCAATGAGTGGGGCCTGTGACAGAGGTGAAGCCGATCTCCAAGAAGGACAAGCTGCTGCTGAGAAAGTCCCCGGGGGAGGACAGCCTGTCATCCAGCCACACTGTGGACATCACGCTGGGGGCTGACTGGCTAGATAGCAGCTCTGCAGAGAAGTACCTTAGGGTCCTGGAGGGCAAGCAGCTGAGCATGAGCCAGCCAGGCAGCCTCGCAGCAAAGGCCAGCAGCCTCCTGGGCTGCATTAGGAAAAGCATTGCCGGCAGATGGAGGGAAGTTAACCTTCTCCTCCACTGAGCACCGGTGGGCCACATCTGGAGTGCTGTGTCCAGTGCTGGGCTCCCCAGTGCAAGAAAGTTGTTGACCTGCTAAAGCAAGGCTATCAAAGGGCCACAAAGCTGATTTAAGGGACCGCAGCATCTTCCATAGGACGGAAGGCTGAGAGGTCTGGGACTGTTAAGCCTGGAGAAAAAATTGCTCAGGAGTGTGGAGTAATAAGGCACGGACTGTGGCAGGGCTTCAGGCCAAAGACCTTTATTGTTAGCGTAGCGTGCTTTTTACACAAATACAGCCCATTCACGCACCTAAAAGTGCTACCCGGTTGGCTATTGCTTTAAGTCCACGCGACTCTCACAGAGGCAGGATTGGTCGCCTCTGTATGTCCACGCGCTCCTTTGCTTCTTCTTAGTTGTTTACCACAGCTCCTTCAAGGTTGAGCCCTGCAGGTGTCCGGCTGTTTACCAGCTTCTCAATGCCACAGCTCCTTCTCCTTAAGGTCGAGCCATGCAGGGTGATCCCAATATCACCCCCTTTTTGTTTATCTATAAACAAAACCTGATGGTTCATTCGCAACCCGAGGACTGTGAGGAAGATGGACCATCTGTACACTCTTCTATCGTCCTGCACCACGAACTCAGCCCAGCAGTCGGTAGGTGCCAGCTTTACGTGGGCGTCCCCACGGAGGCAACGGTGGCCTTGCCGTACACCGGCCCACTGCCCTTTGGGAAATCCCGGTATTTATACATTTGCAGAGGAACGAGTTTCGACACACGTGGCCAGCGAGTGTCAGAACACGCCTTGGTTGCCACCTTTCAACACAGAGAGCCTATGGCATACGCGCCCGCTGGCCAGACGTGCTGCACGTGCCCCAGCCACCCTGTCTGTTGGTTCGTAGGCTTTGTTCACGCGGCGTATTACCATAATCCAGCAGTCACATATCAACCATGCTCAAGCCAATAGCAGAATGTTACAAGGCAAACAAAATTGTGAATTGTGCTTTATATTCCTCCGTTACTGCATGTCTTCCCCATCCTCCCCTAACCTTGATCAACTTTCTTATCTCTTGGGCTGTTTTCTCTCACCCAGCATAGTATCTGTTTCTTACCCAGCCATCCATTTTCTGATATTCTAACTGCAGTTTTCTCACAGGCCAAAATTCCATCCGTTAACCCCTCCGTATGTATACGATAATTGGCGATAATTTCCATTTCTGCCGACAAGCTAACTATTGCTTTTTCTAGCTGAGATAAACGTCTGAGTCCCAAACAGGATTCCAGTTGAAGTTTACAATGTATTACATTATATACATTAACCACTCTGCTAGACTTAGGCTTGCGGTCATACAAGGATACGTAGGACAGAAGGTTACACTTCATCACACGAATCAGATGAACATATTTCACATAGCTGTACTACTCCTCGTGATGGGAAAAGCGCCCGTACAAAGCTATGATAACCTTTATTATATCTCACCAAGGGATTTGTAGTTATAGAGTGCTTTGCCCTAAAAGCTTTCCATGTTCCTCTAATGATACCGCTAATTTCAGTCTGATTAATTATCTGTGTTATAAATGATTTAGTCCCAAACAGGATTCCAATTCAAATGTACAATTTATTAAACGAATAGAGGCAAGCAAACAGCGCTGGGTGCGCCGGGAGCCTCCGCTCCACAAAGACGCTCGCGGTACAGTTCCTGTTCCTGGTTTATATCCTGTCCGTTAATACATATTCATGAACAGGCGTGTCTTCTTCGGCGCATGCCCTCTTCTCCTTCTAGGATCTTCTCGAATCTTCCTCAGCGTGATCCTGTTCGCTAATACATGTTAATGAACAGGCGTGTCTTCTTCAGCGTATGCCCTCTTCTCCTGCTAGAGTCTTCTTGAATTTTCCTCGGCGTGCCCCCAGGATGACCCCAAACCGTATGCATGCACTTTCTTTACACAATACTATGCGGTCAGTGGTCAAACTGGTTTGAGCTGATATACCAGCCAAGTAGTTTAACTTTCTCCTGTAAAATACCCCTTTTTATGGTGCAGGAGAAATCCATAAAAGTCCAGAAGGTTACACTTCATCACACGAATCAGATGAACATATTTCACAATCCCCCATCTTTTTCTTTATAGTATTGATTCGTGTTTTCGTTTCCAATTGAGTACTGCAGATATCTGCATTCCTTGTATAACCGAGTAGATTAATCTAGTAACAATTCCCCACATATCCCCAATACAACTATCCCGATTTTAGTAAGCCAATCACCACCCATAAAATCTCCCCAAAATCCTCCTAGATTGATTCCATTCCAAGTTTATCTCTCAGGAGGCCATTCGTTATACACCTGGACTCCTAGTCGCTCTCCCTAATTTATGGGTAACAGGAAAAAACTAGGTTTTATTGTTGATTACACGTACGGGCTGTACAATTAGAAAAGGTCCTCAGTTTTCCCATTTTTCTGGGGTAAACCCCAGCTGGACTTGTTCCAATATTGACTACAGTTATTTGCCGTAGTCAGAGTCAAGGAACTCACCCCAAGTAGAACTAGAAGAGGTCCGGTCAGGGCCATAGTGGTCGGCGGTCACAGCCCAAAGGGGTTGCAGCCCTTGGCAGACCCTTTTTAAGCCGCAACACCAGTTCCCCTCTGGTCTTGCCCTCTTCCTTCCTTTAAGGGAGTGCTTTCTTAGTACCCAAATTAATTGAGCACTGCTTGTGAAGGCCAGAGCTTTGCTAGATCAGTGGTTTGTCCAGACCTGAGCACTTGCCCGAGCCTGGCGATCCTCTTTATTTGCAAGGCTTTATGGCTACAGAAAACTGCCAGTTAGCCTGCAGTTCTTACAAATAAACACCACCTTCTACACCAAGGACAAATTCTAGTTCCAGCTCCTTTTTCCTGTTCTTCTTTTGCCAACAACTCCTTCCGATTATACTCGTTTGGAGTACCCATTGTTGTTTCCTATTACCCTTTCCCATTGTTTTCCAAACTTGGGGATTACTTACATGGCTCTCCATAGCTTCCCATGGCCATCGTTCACCTCGATTTATTCCACCACAAACGTAACAATTAGTTATATTCAATGACTTAGCAATGTTTTCAGCAAGATTTACAAGTAGATTTTTAGCAACTGTGGGAATTTCATGTTTCACTCCTGTTTCTATTACAGGAGTAGCCGCAATAAAATTCCCACAGCAATTTAGTCAGATGTGACCTTCCACTCCTTCCCTGGACCTTTCACTCGTGACACATGTGTCCATCCTTTTTCAGCAGTTCTCACAGCTGTTTCTGTAGTGAATAAAACAAGGAAAGGTCCTTCCCAGAGGGGAGATAGGTTTCCTTCTTTCCATGTTTTTATCAGAATTTTATCTCCTGGTTCTAACTGATGAATTGCAAATCCTAAAGGTGGTGTTTGGGCCACCATCCCAATCTCTCTTCATTCTTTTAATCTTTTTCCAATGGTAATTATATCTTGTTGGATACTATGATCCTCAATTACATTGTTCCCCAGAGGCATTCCTTGAAAATAAGGCATGCCATAGAACATTTCATATGGCGATATTCCAGTCTCACTGTATGTTTTCGTTAAGTGCCAATGGTAAACATTTCGTCCAGGGCATTTGCGTCTCAATCATTAATTTAGCCAATTGTTGTTTTATTGTTTGATTCATTCTTTCTACCTTCCCCGAGCTTTGTGGGTGCCACGGAGTGTGGTATTCCCACTGTATACCTAATGATTGACATAATAGTTTTATTATTTTAGAAGTAAAATGTGTGCCCTGGTCAGAATCAATGTACTGGATTATCCCATATCTAGGTATCAAATGTTCCAATAAAATTTTTGCCACCATCTGTGCCGTAGCTCGTGCTACAGGGTACGCTTCTACCCACTGTGTTAAATGATCTACTATTACCAATAAATATTTTATCCTCCCTACCTTAGGCAATTCAGTGAAATCGACTTGTACTTTCTCAAAAGGTCTGTAAGCTGTTTTTCTCCCTCCCGTGGCTGCTTGTCGAAACACTGTCTTATTTACCTTTTGACAAATTAAGCAACCTTGTGTAATTTGCTTTGCTATTTCAAAAATTCCAATACCACCAAATTGTTTAAGAAAATGATCACTTAACGCTTTTGTACCCCAATGTGTTTGCGCATGCAAACGTTCTAATATTCGCCTGGTGTAGGCTTTTGGCAGCATTTCTCGCCCATCGGGCAGTGCCCATTTTCCTTGTTCTAATTTAGCTCCTATTTTCTTCAATTTTGTTTGTCCTTCTGGGGTAAACTCCTTCTCTCTTTCCTCTCGTCCTTCTTTGCTGGTGTCCTCCTTTGTTTGTATGACATTAATTTTGGCAACTTTAGTCCTCAAGGCTGCTTCCTGGGCCTCTTTAGCTGCTAAGTTATTTCCTCTAATTCGGTAATCACCAAAAGTCCCTTTTGGTGTCCCCTCACATGTACCACTGCTATCTCCTTTGGTTCTCTTAACGCCTTCAAAATCTTTACTATTAATTCTTGATGTATTAAATTCCTCCCGTGAGTATTAATCCAACCTCTTTCTTCCCAAATTTTTCCAAAAGTGTGGACCACCCCATATGCGTATTTAGAATCTGTAAATACAGTCCCGCTTCTTCCTTTTAATAATTCCAGGGCCCTACATAGGGCATACAGCTCACAAGCCTGAGCTGACCATGATGGACTCAGAGGTCCTGATTCCACAATTTCTAAGTCCTTATTAATTATTGCATATCCCGATTTTCTCTTCCCTTCTACCACTCGGGAGGAGCCATCTATAAACAGCGCTTCTCCATTTTACAACTCAGCATCTCTTAGATCTGGTCTCACCTTAGTCTGAGTCTCAATTACCTCTAAACAGTTATGTTGTAATTCCTCTGATGGTTCTCCAAACAAAAATTGTGCTGGACTCTGAGCAGAAGTCATCCTCAGTTCTAAGTCAGGGGAGTCTATTAGTATTGCTTCATACTTTAGGGTCCGGCTGTCCGTTAACCATTTTTCCGCTTCTTGTTGTAAAACATTTCTGACATTGTGTGGGGTATACACTTTTAAAGGAGCACTAAAGGTAATCTTCCTAACTTCCTCTATTAATAATGCTGTAGCAACCAAAGCTTGGAGACAAGCAGGCCATGCTCTGCTTACTGGATCAAGTAACTTAGAACAATGCCCCATGGGTTTTTTGGATTCCTGCCCAGTCTTGAGTAAGAACTCCATATGCTGTCTGGCTTGATGTATTCACAAAGAGATAGAAAGGTTTTTCTAGATCTGGGAGGCTCAATACAGGTGCTTGTATTAATGCCCTTTTTACTTCCTCAAATCTCTGATCATCTTCAATAAACCACTTAAGTTGGTTATTAGTTAATTTTTCATATAAGAATTTTACTTTATCACTATAATTTTCAAGCCATGGTCTACAATATCCTACTAATCCCAGTATTTGCCTAATTTCCGTTTTAGTCTGTGGGGGTCTTAAGGATAGAATCCCAGATACCCTATCAGGATCTAACTTCTTCCTTCCCTTACTCAGCCAATGTCCTAAATATTTTACTTCTTGTTCTACAAACTGTAGCTTTGATCGGGACACCTTTAATCCCTTTTCCCCTGGAAAATTTAACAATTTAATGGTGGTTTTTCGGATCCCCTCTTCAGTTTCTCCTGCTACTAATGAATCGTCCACATATTGCAATAATTTTACCTCCTTAGGTATTGTGAAATCTTGTAGAATTGTTTCTAAAGTTTGTCCAAATAGATTTGGTGACTCCGTAAACCCTTGTGGTAACACAGTCCATCTTAATTGTTGTTTTTGTCCTGTTTCGGGGTCCTCCCACTCAAAGGCAAAATAATCTCTGGATGCCTCATCCAGAGGACAGGCCCAAAAAGCATCTTTCAAATCTATTACACTATACCAAGTATGTTTGGGAGATATATGACTCAATAAAGTATAAGGATTTGCCACCACAGGGAATTTAGTGATTTTTCGCTGATTTACAGCTCTTAAGTCCTGCACCATCCTGTATGACACGTCCGGTTTCTTTACGGGAAGAATGGGCGTGTTACGAGGTGACATACATGGTTCTAGGGTTCCTTTTTCCAAAAGTCTGTCAACTACAGGTTTTAATCCTTTTCGACCCTCCATAGGTATAGGGTATTGCTTGATTCTAATTGGGCGGTGCGGATCTATTATTTGAACCCTTATGGGGTCCATTTTTATCTTTCCAGTTTCCCCTTCCTTATACCACACTGAGGGGTTAATAGCTTCTTCATCCTCTTGTGTTAAAGTGTATAATTTAATCTGCAATTTGTCCCCTTGACTCTGAATGCTCAAGTTTAACTTCAAAATCAAATCCCTTCCTAATAAATTGTATTCCGCTTCAGGGAGCAAAAGTAAATCATTAAGACAAATTTTCTTTTCTGTTTCTACTTCTACATCTTTCAATATATTTACTTTAAAAGGCTCTCCTTTTGCTCCTGCTACTGACACGTAACTCTTCCCTTTTTCTATTCCTTTTGGAAGTTTTTGAATGGTTGACTTTTCGGCCCCTGCATCCACTAAAAATAAAACTTCCTCTTTATGGGGACCAATTAATAATTTTATCAAGGGCTCTGTTGATGTTGAAGTCCCCAGAAGATAGAGCCCCCGACACCCCTAATCTTCTTTGAACATCTTCTCATCTTGTTCCCGCTGACGGCAGTTCTTCTGAACATGTCCCCTCTTGTTACAGTAGTAACAGACGGGAATTGTAAATCTTCCTCGATAAGGCTGTCCCCGGGGTGTCTGCTCTATTCTTTTTTCCCTTTTCTCTCCAGGAGTCGTCTTATTTTTCTGACTTTCCCTTACTGCTGCTACAAAAATTTTTGCTTTTGCTTTTTGTTTTTCTTCGTCCCTCCTAACATAGACTTTCTGGGCTTCTCTAAGTAACTCCTCTAATCCTCTTTCTTGCCAATCCTCCAATTTTTCTAATTTCCTTCTTATATCCCCCCAGGATTTAGCTACAAATTGTGTTCTAAGGAGTGCGGTCCCAGCCACTGTATTCGGATCAATTCCAGAATACATTGGTAGGTTTTTCCTCAACCTCTCCAACCATTCTGTTGGAGATTCGTCTTTCCCTTGTTGTTCATTAAATGCTTTAGTAATGTTTTGCCCTCGGGGAACCGCTTCCCTTATTCCCTGTATGATTAACGTTCTCAAATCCCTCATATTTTGTCTTCCTTGGGGTTGTTGATGATCCCAGTGGGGATCCACATTTGGCCACTTCTGATCTCTCGGGGGTCCTGCCTGATTCTCTCTTTCCCAAATTCTCATTCCAGCTTGTCTAATCATTCCCCTTTCCTCAACAATGAATAGGATCCCTAAAATGGACTGTATTTCTTCCCAGGTATAAGTACTGGGGCCTAGGAATTGGTCCAATTTTTCAGCTACTCCGAGGGGATCATCTAATAGGGTCCCCATTTCTTTCTGGAAATTTCTCACGTCTGTGGGAATATAATTAAATACTTAAATACTTAAATACTTAAATACTTAAATACTTACGACTCCGTCGTCTTCGTTCGGATCTTCGCGCGCAGAATTACGGGCAAAATAAACTGCTGCAGCCGGCAAGGGAGCTCATAAAAAATCAAATTCTTTGCTTGCCCCTATTCAGGTTCAGGATGGCGTTAGTCCCGACCCGACCCGATCAGGAGCCACCAAAAGGTGGGGCGCCCCTCCTAGATCAAGTCAGAATTCAGGAACCAAGACCATCCCGGACGAGCCCCCAATTGTTATAAATGATTTCGTCCCAAACAGGATTCCAATTCAAATTTACAATTTATTAAGCAAATAGAGGCAAGCAAACAGCGCTGGGTGCGCCGGGAGTCTCCGCTCCACCAAGACGCACGCGGTACAGCTCCTGTTCCTGGTTTATATCCTGTCCGTTAATACATATTAATGAACAGGCATGTCTTCTTCAGCACATGCCCTCTTCTCCTGCTAGAGTCTTCTCGAATCTTCCTCGGCGTGCCCCCAGGATGACCCCAAACCTTATGCATGCACTTTCTTTACACAATACTATGCGGTCAGTGGTCAAACTGGTTTGAGCTGATATACGAGCCAAGTAGTTTAACCTTCTCCTGTAAAATACCCCTTTTTATGGTGCAGGAGAAATCCATAAAAGTCCAGAAGATTACACTTCATCACACGAATCAGATGAACATATTTCACACCTCTAAGTATGGATCTGCATGTGGCCCACAATCTAGTAATGTTTCTTGCATATGGACCACCCCTGATCATAAAAGACGTTTTAAACAATGGGTGAAGAGACCCCATTATACCATGTCATTGGAACCAGACAGGCTATGGAATTGTATAAACAAGATAAATTGTTACAATATGGATGATTATCTATGGATACCGTTTGCCTCAGACCTCCATCACGCCTTAAGAAGTATATGCCTGTGCCACAATTACAGTGCTCCAATCCCTAGCTTACAGACAGCATGTCAGATAGAATCCTCTAAACACATGGCTAGTAAATGTAGGATTCCTTCCCAACATTATAAAAAACGGACGCAAGACTCATGAGCCAGTAGTAAAGAGCACAAGTACCACTCTAATGTATCCTGCACTGCTTGAGACCGTATGGGTATGTTCTAATGAAGAGATATCAGATTACAGTCAACCCTATTGGGATGGGTTAGAATGCACTTTAGGAATTCCACAAGTTTATCTCCCATAATAGCTTTTAATCATACTCAGGAGTCATTCACTGTAGTCATTAATGAAACCAAGAGGGTACAGAACAAAGAGAAATGTATTGCCCTCCGTGTCACGGCCAAGCTATTATACAGCAGGGATGAGAGTAAGCTTAGCAATGGGATTGTTTTGGACTTCTTCGGCTGTGATAATTGAAAATTGATTATATCTAGAAAATCTACCATGGCAAGGAGAGACTCTAGCTAATTGTATGCAGCCAGCCAGCAAGGCTAAGCAACACCCAGCTTGTACCCACGAGCAGCCTCACAGATGACTTTAGAAAATCAATTAGCATTGAATATGGTACTACTAAAGGAGAACAGCGTTTGTGGATGGCTGAATAACACCTATCCTGGCAAAACCTGCTGTCAATTCCAAATGTGTCCGCTACTCTGCATCAAGCTAGAGATGAAATGCAAAAAACTGTGGACCAAACCCATGAGCTCAATGAGAAGATGAAACCAAGCAACTGGCAATGAACGAGGTGGATTTAAAATATTTTCAGTTGGCTCAGATTAAAAGTTAGTGGATGGGATCATAGTCTAACCCAGTATGTATTAATGTTTATCATAATTGTTATTGTTATTGTCCGTATTTGATTGTCACGTGTGAAATCTATGATAACTAGAGCTGTAACCATGCGTGTTAAGAGGATCCACATCTATGATCCTGAATACATCCCTTTAATACCATCCCCTATTATAAATTGCGACAAGCGAGGGAAGGCAAGCAGTCGACTCAATATGAGTGATAAGGCAAGCTTCAACTTTATTGCAAAACCTTACACATATTTATACACTAAGTTCTACCTTATGCATACTTGTCTTACAATCATTGGCTTAGCCCTAAAGATTGCATTATCATACTCCTCCTACTTGCGGTTACTGCTACGTGGTCCGGGTTCCATCCTGTTTTTCTTATACAGTGCTGCTTCTTAGCTGTTTACCACAGCTCCTTCTCCTCAAGGCCGAGCCCTGCAGATGTCCAGCTGTTTACCAGCTTCCCAATGCCACAGCTCCCTCTTCTCAAGGCCGAGCCGTGCAGATATCTAGCTGTTTACCAGCTTCTCAATGCTGCAGCTCCTTCTCCTTAAGGTCGAGCCGTGCAGAGTGATCAAAACATCTCCCCCTTTTTGTTTTTGTATAAACAAAACCTGATGGATCATTCGCAACCCGAGGACTGTGAGAAAGATGGACCCTCTGTACATTCTTGTATCGTCCTGTGCCACGAACTCAGCCCAGCAGTCGGTAGGTGCCAGCTTTACGTGGGCGTCCCCACGGAGGCAACGGTGGCCTT
Source organism: Phaethon aethereus (assembly GCF_964289735.1). Lineage (NCBI taxonomy): Eukaryota > Metazoa > Chordata > Aves > Phaethontiformes > Phaethontidae > Phaethon > Phaethon aethereus. The sequence goes on along the minus strand of NW_028114064.1, from coordinate 4,064 downwards.
GCCGTACACCGGCCCACTGCCCTTCAGGAAATCCCGGTATTACACATTTGTAGAGGAACGAGTTTCGACACACGTGGCCAGCGAGTGTCGGAACTCACCTCAGTTGTCACCTTTTAACACAGGGAGCCTATGGCGTATGCGCCCGCTGGCCAGACGTGCTGCACGCGCCACAGCCCTCCCGTCTATTGGTTCGTAGGCTTTGTTCACACGGCATTTTTTCATAAATCGGCAGTCACATATCAACTTATGCTTAAGTCAATAGCAGAATATTACAAAGCAAAACAAATCTAGCTGTACTACTTCTAGTGATATAAACTACTCCTAGTGATAGAAAAAAGGTACTTGTATAAGGGTATGAAGACCAATATTATATCTTACCAAAGCATTTGTAGTTAGAGAACACTTTGCCTCAAAAGCTTTCCACGTTCATCTCATGATACCGCAAATTTCAGTGTGATTTACCCCTACTTTTTCTTTTGACTGAGGTGGCATCCAGATTGCGATGACACCTGATAGTGTCATGATGTGTCCAACGATGACGATGGCGACTGCCGCACCCATGGCCTCACCCACTTCGAGGCACCTGCAAAGTGGGTAAAACCATGGGTAAAACCATGGGTAAAACAGCCACCACCGTCAACCTCGTCCCCTGGTTAGCAGTTGAAAAGGTCCTTTCTCCTTCCTCAAATAATTTAGCACATATAAGGCTTTATTCAAACGTTCTTAGGGTAATGTGGTAGCCTCTCCCCCTTTTTGTTTTGAGCGTGATTATCTAACAAAGCTCATTCATTGGGTGTGTAAGATACTTGTTGGAGTTATTCGCTAGCCAAGCATTCTTTACTACCTTTTGAACCATTCCTTGTAGACAATGCAATAAACATGGTACAATAAGCATTAGTATTAAGATAACAAGTACTATAACAACTGCCCCTTTTATTAAGTCTTGTAACCATCCACTTAGGCCCAAACTTGACAGCTATGATTCGAGGTTTAGTGAACTTGTCTGTAACCTGTCTGTTAAGTCCTTCAGTTTTTGTAATTGTTGAGTTACCGACTGTGATGTATCTGTTAAATTCATACAACACATGCCATCAAACTCCTCACACCCGTGCCCTTGGGCCAAAAGTAGGAAGTCGATAGCTGCCCTATTTTGCAATGTCGCATGCCTTATTGAGTCAGTTTCCATTAACAAAGCACTGAGTGTTGCAGAAGTAGCATTGGTTTGTTTCGCTAGCCAACATCCCAATTTATTTAAAGTGGTTAAGCCTTGGGCAGCAGCGACCCCAGGGGCAAGGAAAGAGGTTAGTATGGTTTTGTCCGCAGTCCAAAAATCCAGTTGGTCATTGCACTCTTCCTGATATTTTCAAATCTGTCATCTTATTCTATGCCGTGGGGTAAGGTTCAATATCATAGAAGTGTTGGGAGTTAACAATGTTAGGTGCCCCAATGTGTAAGGACCACCTCTCAAACGGGAGGGAACACCGTGCCATGCACGATCACCACAAATCAAGAATATTCCTTTAGGGAGTCTCATTGGGACAATAGTAGAGCGCGAGATGTTGCTCGTTGTATAATTACACCAATTGGTAGCATTCTGAAAAATGGCTAACGTGGGGTTTACATCCTGTGACCTGGTATCGTCCTGTCCTGTATAATTAAAATATAAACAGGTAGGGGCTGTCATGCATCCTAAAATACCCAACTCCTGCGGTTCCAACAACTCCTGTGGTCCGTGTGTCATCCATCCGTCCCACTTATCCATAGCTGCAGAGGTGTTTGTTATTTTTTAAAAACAAGGTTAGGTCAGGGGTGGTCTTCTTTACCACCATTGTCGAATCATAGTCCCCTAAGGGCAGACCAACTAAGCATGTTGTAAACAGATTCTCAGCAGTGGATATAGATAAGCAAAGGTGGCCTTGGCCCGTTTGATTAGCTAGTGTAACCCAGATATTTTTTCTTGGTTGAACGGAAAACCACGCCTGAACCTGGCATATCAAACACGTGACTATCAGACTCACGAACAACGGGATTTGCGTCCTGCGTCGGTAAAGACTGTCATCCCATTCACTGGGGTCTCCGATCACATAGGCATTTCTTCAAACTGCTGATTAGCCAACAGTGACAATAATCTATCGGACGGATAGCTATTTGTAACCTGTTCTAAAAAATCAGAGATTGCGATCTGAAACTCCAGAGAACTGGCTAACAACCAATCTAAGTACTTTTGAGATACAGGAACATAAATTATTACAGGTTCTAATCCAGATATTTCTACAATTCTTTGTCTTCCCTTAATAATGAGTTGTGCAAATAATTCATATCTGGTGACCACTATTTTTCTGGGTTGATAGGAGAGAAAAACCCATTCTAATACTTTCAAACTGTTTGCTGTATTTCCTAACTGTACGGTCAATCCTAGTGGATATTGCCGTTCCCCTCCTGAATTAACTATCATAAGCGAGATACTCTCAGTAGGTGAACATCTGTGAGCATAGGTTGTTGCTATCTTCTCAGTAATTTTCTGCAAAGCCTGGTGTTGATCCTCGTCCAGTTGACGTCGCTCTGGAGCCTCCACCGAAGACTCCAGGAGCGGCATCAATGGCCTCAGATCATCATTAGTAATTCCGCAAATATTGCGAACCCACTGTATATCCCCCATTAATTTTTGGACATCAGAAAGATTTTCTATTTTCGCCTTAATCTTTATTTTTTGTGGGTGGACCACTGCCCTGGTAATAATCCAGCTCAAATATTGCCATGGTTCCTTCTTTTGAATTTTTTTCGGTGCTATTTTTAAACCCCGTTTTCCTAAATAGTGCTCTAAGTGCTGTAAAATGTGGTCTGCATTCAATTGTGTCCCTGCTATTAATATATCAACTATATAATGATACGTTATTAAATCTGGATACTTTTTCCACACCGGTTCTAGAGCCCATGCCACAAATGTCTGACACATCGTAGGTGAATTTTGCATTCCTTGTGGTAACACTACCCAATGATACTTTTTGCTAGCTCTCCTTTATTTACCGACGGTACCATAAAGGCAAACTTCTCTGCATCCTCAGCTGCTAAGGGAATGGTAAAAAAGCAATTGAAATATACTCTTCGATTCCCTGCAAAAGAAATGATACATTTGTGACAATAATTACGACGACATAGAACAAACCCACAACACCGTTTTACAAATATGGCATATTGAAGTTCCTGCTCTTGAACGTCCGGGGAGAGCCGCTGAGACAGTCAACGAGCCGTCATTCCGCATACAAAAGAGTGAAAGCATCAGCTGGCGGTACGTCGGAGTTGACTGCGTCCGTGGGACGTGTGACAAGGTCTTCAGGTCTTACTGCCGGCCGTACCGACCTGGTCGGTACCCACTTCGCTCCGTCCCCTCCCTCTCTGCCAAAGTCTCTTGTCTCATGCCTCGCCAATGTTGGGCAGGGTCGGATCTTGACTTGGGGGAAGGATCATCCCAGGCAGCCCCCTCCTGTTGCGGCACGCACGGGTCAGGAGGCGGGGGCCAAGGAGGACTCGCCACCTCCGTTGGTTGCGTTAGCGGGGGCGGGGGGCGGGCGGGGTGGGGGGGGAGGCGGGCGGGGGTTGCTCGTTCTCACCATTCCCAGCTCGGCCTCCCTTCTCTCCCGGGGCTGTGGCAGCGGCAGCTGCTGCCGCCGTCCGCTCTGATTTTATCCCCTTTATAGAGTCTCTGACTAATCGCCAGGTTGTTAACACTTTCGCGGCCGTATGATCCTCTTTAGAGGCTGCCTCAAACACCAATTTCCCTGCTTTCTCCCAGGTAGGTAACTCAAAAGCTGTTGCAGAGTCTGCTGCTAGCCCCTGGCTCTTCAAAACAGTCTCGAATAGCAATCGCCACGTTGTTGCTAGCTCCGCTGCTTGCCCATCTCCTTTCGAGACTCACCCCATTGATCTTTCACATGGGCACACAGGGGAACACTGAGTACATTGTTCTGGGCAACGTTGTCCCGTCTTGCCCTCACATACATCATCGTAGATCTGTTTCTCTGACTTATTTATGCAGCCGGTTTACTCGGTGCATCTGGCACCTC